>NW_021621192.1:2025240-2047360 GCF_004785775.1 Grammomys surdaster
GCAAGGGAATACAGCAAGAGTATATTCCTTGTGTTGTTTTGGTAACGGCTAGATGCAGTTTCCGTCCCCCCTATCTCTGTCACCAAGTGCTTGTATCATTCATGTTGTAGGACATTTATCAGCTTCTGAACTTTACCAACTAGATTCTATTAAAATGTTTAACTCTTCAATAGTGATAACCAAAACTAGTTCTAGGCATTGCCTAATGTCCACAAGGAATATGATCTTTCTTGGTTGAGACCATTGCCCAATTTTAGGTAAATTTTGATTTTATGCTTATCTGTCATGTATGTAGATGTGAGTTGATTGATCCCAAATCAATTCAGTGTCATCCAGTTTCATAAAAATAAAAATTTCCATTTTTCCCTGAACTTCTACCTTAGACAAACACATCTGAGTTAATTGTCAAGACTGAGAGGAACAGTTGGGAGGAATCAGCATCTCACAGTTACCATACTAATCAAGTTCATGAAATTTACTTAAAGGAATATTCATGAATGTAGCAAGTAAACTGTTAAGAATATATGTGTATTTGTGAAAAATTTGTATTCAAATTCTGGATATTTATATTTTTAAATAACACAATTAAATGTGTTTTCAGAAATAAGCAAATTCAACGAGCAGAACAAGTTGTATTTCACAAAAATGATTTCAAGAACCAATTTCAAGGAGTTAACTTAGAGTTCTACTGTATCTCCCTCAATGGCATCCCAAGAATGTCTATTATCAGAAAAGTTACCAAGAACCCAGTAACATGATGGTATATATCACTCTATGGCTAAGAAAACTGAATTTCTTAGCCTTCTTTATATTTTATACATTGGTAAAATACACATGTATCAAAAGCATTTGGGGTTGTCATGGTTCCCACATTTACTTTATAGTGGTAACATGGCTTTTAAAGACAAGTAAAATATATAAAGTCTTTTTTACATGGTACCCCTCCTGTGGTATGTGGCTCTCATTTTGGATAACAGGCATGATGAGGCTTCTACTACATTCAGTGAAGGCTGTGGGAAACCTTGGGTATATAAAGCCCACTCCAAAAGACCTCTAGTGAGTTGGTGGAAGTCAGAGATACCAGTCCATACACAGGGGTGCTAGAAGTTGCAAGGGAAGAAATTTTTAAGAGAAAGTACATGGAGGTCAAATATTTTCTTGTGATTTCTATTTGTCATTTTAAAAACTAGGTTAAGGCTAGTCATCAAATGGTTTTGGACATCTGGAACTGTTGTTAGTTTTGTTTCTCAGCACCACACCACAGGTTGAGAACTGCCACAATGCATTCACTGTTGCTTTTCCTTCCTCTCCAGAAGCTGCTGACTTATGATGGTCATTTCCTTGATCAATTTAGATTTAGCTTTAGTTCTTATCTGTGTATTTTCGTTAGTCAACTCTAAATAGTTGGAGTTGGTACATGAGTTCAAAAGCTTCACTAAGTCATGCATAGATGATTACTTATGTTTCTCTCTATGTAAGCTCTGTTGTGTAGTGTCCACAAAAATCTATAAAACCTATTGTTGGGCATTTTCGCTAAGGTCACCCACATTGAGTCCCAGGATTCTCTTTCATCCTAGGTCTCTAGGACCTTCTAGAGGTTCTCCCCATCCCCAACTCCCCACTCCCCCACAGCCCCATATTTCCATTTATTTTTCTGGTTCTCTGGGCCTTGGTTCTGCCTCCTTCCCATACCTGATCCTGCCCCCCTTTCCCCTTTTCTTCCCCTCTCCCACCCAGGTTCCTCTCTCTCTCTCTCCCTCCCTCCCTCCCTTCCTCCCTCCCTCCCTCCCTCTCCCTCTCCCCCTCCCTCCCTCTCCCTCTCCCCCTCCCTCCCTCCCTTCCTCCCCCTCCCTCCCTCCCTCCCTCCCCCCTCTCTCTCTCCCTCTCTCTCCCTCTCTCTCCCTCTCTCTCTCTCCCTCTCTGTCTCTGCCTCCCATGATTATTTTGTTCCCTTTTCTAAGTGAATTTGAAGCATCCTTACTTTGGCCTTCCTTCTTGTTTAACGTGGGCTGTATTGTGGATATTCTGAACTTTTTGGCTAATCACCATTTATCAGTAAGAACATACCACGAATATCCTTTTGGGTTTGGCAACAAAGGTTATTTATATCAACATGACCCTTGGTGACAACACAGTCCTGTAGACAATGACATGGGTTCAGACTACAGCATAGACTGTAGTCTCTGCATGGTCCATGGACATCAACACAAACATCCACTACAGTAGGACCATGGACTCAAACATGGTCCTCTGCTGCAGTATGAACCTGGATATCATTATGGCCTCAGATGGCAGCACAGGCCATTCATATCAATATGGCAGCTAGGAGCAGCACAGTCAAGGGACAGCAACATAGCTTCAGGGCATTATGTCTATTTTTTATGCAGTGGTGGGCACTGAGCTCAGGGTTCTGTGAATATTAAGCATGCACTGTACCTACTGAGTTCCACCCCTAGTCCTGGCTCATTTATTTACACAAGCAAAATATCTTGAACCCTAGGAAAAAAACAGAAACTAAGATAGAGATAAAGGGAATGAATGCTCCAGGAGACTCACATTTTTCCCTTGTTGGTAGATGTGAAACTAACTTCTGTCCTTTTTCATTATGGTCAGACAAGACTAACAATCATCTCTTCATTTAGTTTTGTGTCTTCTTCCTACATTTTATTGGACTAGCCTCAGATTTAGTTATATAGGTATGTTATCAACCTATGCTAAGCCCAAGGTCAACCAAAACCCTTTGTATTTCTGCAAGAGCTGCTGTTCTTTCTTTTCTGAACTTGCACAATCATTTTGTACTAAGTACTGTTTACTCATAAAACTTCATGTCATATCTTCAAGCACAGAGAGAATGTTTTGAATTCCTGTCTTATTGATGTAGATCTCCAAAATGCCTGTCTTCTAAAGAGTTTATAAGCATGCCTTTGTCTTCATCGGAATCATTGATAAACATGTGGAGTAGGACAAGGCTAAATGCAAGCCCTGGGGCACAGTATCTTTGCAGTCAGGCACAAATCCCACTAACACTGCCAATATCATGTTTATATTTCTTCACTTTATCTATAAGCTTCTTTTGAAAGATTTTATCAAGTGCTTTAAGATATGCTCTTTCATCTAAAATATTGTTCCTTAAAATTATAAATGAATCTAATTTGGAGTAATGTTACGTTAGAAATGAGAATAGATAATTTAATTATTAAAATGGGGCAAACATGGTACACCTCTCTTTAAGGAAAAAAAAAACTACTGCATCCCAGGTTGTCTGGGAGATAGATTAGAAAATGGGTCATTGTAGGGAGAGACATTCGCATCATTAATTCAATAGTTAATGAGGTCCTAAGTAAGGTGTGCAGAGTAAAAATAGAAAGAGTGGAAGAAAAATGATGTCAATTGAAAGGAAATTGACAGAGTTTTTCTCTTTTTCTGTTTTAATGTTTGGGTTAATCTAGAATGGCTCAAAATGAACATACTTAGAATGGCAGCTCATTTTTTTAAAAATGCAGCCTCTCAAAATAACAGAAACTAGTCAGATTATTTAACATTTCATGTAGCCTTTAATATAAAACAAGAGACATTATCATCAAAGCTACATCCATTCGAAATGAAAGTCTAAACAATCAACTATTAGTTTCACTTATATGTCACTTTGTAACTCTTTCTGTCCTCTCTCTATTCCATGTATCCCCAGCTCTGTATGTGCTAATCAAAGGCTGGACAATAGAGTGACACTAGAGACACAGACCATAGAAGAGTCACGAGGGAAGAAAAACTAACATGAAGATCGCCTACGGAGTTAATAAAAGAAGAGAGGGACTGAAATAATGTTCAACCGTCCAGAGCAGAAGAAATAAGACAAAGTCTAAAGAAAGCTGTTACTGTGAATAGTTATTGCAGAAGAGACTGGTCAAGGATGCAAGGTATTACTCAGATGATGTTATTTGGATTTGTTTGGAGAGATGGTATTGATGATTTATATATTTGAGAAGAAAACTGATGTTCTAAAGAATGGTTTATAAAAATGAACTGGTTTAGAAGTCAGAATGGATTGATAGTGGGGACAATTGCATTGAACTTCCTGAATCTCTGAGTGGGAAACATCTGAAAATGAAGTCAGTGAGAAGACGTTTGCAAGGAGATGGAGCTTAGCAATACTTGAATGTTTCTGCAGCTTTAAATGCAAGGGAAAGGAATCTGTGGAGATGAAAAGTTGAGATTTAAAGGAAAAGAGAGAGCTCTACCTTTGCATTGGAGGAGGCAGGCTCTTTCTCTGAGAAGGGTGGGAATAAATATGAAGTTCAGAGAAACTGAGCATTATACAGTCAGAGAACATACAGTTTTCATGCTTAGAATTTCATTTCTCAAGGGAGTCCCACTGATCTGAAATTTAACATTGCAGTATATACTTATTTCCTTATTAGGTCAGTTTTTGATTTCTGTATGTTCACCCTGCCTACAAATCTTTAAAGACCTTGTTGTATCAGGCATGAGTGAGGAGCATGTAAGAGTTCTATGTGTTTAGAACATTTCCTGTAGGATCATGAGTATGGGTTACGTTGAGGAGCACTAAGTTGGTTTTCTGAGTCTGAAAGCTTTTGTTCCTTCACCATAAGAAGACATTTTCACCTTAAAGAATTTATCCCTTGCTTTAGCTGGTTTTTCTTTTTTAAAAAAATATGAATGCATCTTATGTTTTTGAGGTTTGTGTCCTTTTAGTTAATTATTACTTTTAAATTTATTTTTACAAATAATTATTTAGGATTGTATTTCTCTCAGAATCTTATCTTTTTCTTCCATCTTCCCCTTTCTTCCTGTCTTCTTTTTCTTTTATTTATTTTCCCACTTCCTTTCCTTCACAAATGATGAGCCTTTCTGACATGCCAAAGAGTATATGAAACAAGATACAAAATATGACTATGAACCTATAGTCACAGTCTAAAGCAGCTGATGGATCTCAGTACAGTGGTAGAGGGGTGGAACAATTTCATGATAGAGATACCGGTCAAAGGAATAAAGCTCAGGGATTTTACCTGATGAAGAAAAGTGGATGACTTGCTTTGTAGTTATAGAGCAGTGGTTTGGGATTAGGATCCTCATAGTTGACCCTGGGAGATGGCAGCTGTCATAAGGTAGATAAACAGGAGACTCAGAACATGCTTTGGTTTGTAGTAAACACATGAACTTTGAGTACCAGGAAGGCAGACCATAAATCATAATGCCTAATTTTCAAGGCTCAATGTTTTTGTTACCCACCAATGAGGAATCAGGACACAAGCCTATGTAAATCCAACCCATGGGTTAGAGTAGAATGTTTCCATAAATTAATTCTCTGCTTTCAAACAATAGTATCATAAATTTGCCAAGCTGATTTTGGAGGCCAGAATAGCCCTCATAAGTCTGTTTTAACTGTGGAGGTTTAGATCTAATCTCAATTAATAATGAACTTCAAATGGGATGTTGTCCTTCCTCCAGCAGCTACACAAATAAATATAGATAATTTATATTTTGACTCCTTCCCAAGGCTCTCACTGTTAAGACACTGGAATTATTGTCAATGGCAAAGCACAAAAGGGAAAGGAGAAGGAGGGGACTGGGAAAATGAATTTAAACCCAACTTTTTCTTGCTAAACACTTCCCTTCTGTTCAATTTTATTATTTTCACAGAGCTATTAAATATCGTATTTAGAGTAAATGTCATTAAAAATCCAGAGGCAAATTAGAAAAATAACATCTGAATTGAATAAGAAAATATCTGCTTAGAACAACACAAACTAGTGGGAAAAGAATTCTCTCTACCCCCTCCACCTCCATATGTTCCGAATTCACCCACCCAACCCTTCCTCATACTTCTCCAACAACAAAAAAAATCTTGTATTTAACCAATGAAAGACAATCATCTCTACTGGCCTAGAATTTTATAAGCTTCTATGATTATGAAGAAAGAATGCTGTGTTGTTGTTGTTTTTTTTTCTTCAAAATTGTCCAGTTTAGAACATGTTGCAAACCATCTCTTAGATTGGTGATTTGAGAAATTGAACATGATATTTAACAGTTGCATTCTTTTTAAATGTCAGCAATGTGCCAGCCAATACTCAGATTATTAAACTAGAAGAGTTTAATCTTAGTTCATTTAAGGGGAAAATCTTTATCACAAACCCACCTTAGTCAATGGTGAGAAATGATATTAGGTTGTTTTCAAGGGTCACTGTAATGTTCAGATGGTATGATCAATGATAAAAGTCATAATTGATGATCTTTAGGAAATGTTGATCTACTTGTGCTACAAAATGTCTTGAGTTTAGAACTATCTCATGGTGCTTGTTTTCTGGTACTGTGTACTTTGCCTAGAATTTCACTGTAATAATGATCTACCTAAAGGATTTAATTATTTCCTGAGACCACATATCCTTAAAAGCTTGCATTTGGAAACATTGAGAAATAATACAAATACTTATCAATAATACCCATTAGAGTACAGTTATCATTTAAGATCTATAGACAAATTAGAGAAATGATATTAAGAAAATATTGAAAAGATTATTAAGAAGATAGTTGTTTAGAATTATATAAACTGATGGAAAGAGAGTCCTCTGCACTTCTACCTCCACATGGAATTAACTTTCTCCTCCCCAACTCCCATCTTCCTTTTAATTTCCCAACAGAATCTACTGATCATGCCCTGACCCCAAAAGCAGCTGTGTCGCTGGTTCTGTGAGTGATGGTTCAGGGGTGGGGGAAATGGTATAAAGGGTATGCACATGATTTGACAGCTTTCATACCAGTGGCCCCTCAGATAATTGCTAATCATTGTTATATCCTACAATAGCTTTGCAGTTATGATTTCCCAGCTGAACATGGAAATGTATAAAAAGGATGTTACAGACATGATCAGCGGATGCCACAAAATTACTACTGAAAATGTTTGTACCATTGCTTAATGTTTTCTGAGAACAATTTGGATATGATTCTTTAGTGTTTGGTTCCAGGAAATTTTGTCTATTCCAATAAAAGCACAAAATTAAAAATATTAATAACAAAATAACTCTGAAGAAAACAGTATGGTGAGGAATTAAGAGCCTATCAAAGACAAAGACCAATCATATTATATTTTTCCTTGATGCCATAGTTCTCAGCAAGCTCAAGTTTCTATTTTGTATTAAATCACAGTAGTTACCTTTCTCTTATACTGTTGGTTAAGAAAGAATTATCTTTCAGTTGCTTTCACTACCGCATATTTAATAGTTTGTTCTGAATATGTCTTTGATCTAGAGCTGTCTCAATTTTTCACATGGAATAGTCATAAATAATGCAGTTAATTTTTTTTTAAAGTTTCTATTAGTTCCACTTTAGACTGCTTTAGTCTCTAGATTTTTTTTCTGATAACTTTCATTACTTGTATTTAACTATTCATATCATTTGTGATTGTTGATTTAAATATTTGTTTTCTCTTACTTTCACAATTTCTACTTACTTTTTAAAATTTTCTCACCATGGAATCTGTCCTTTCTGATCCAACGTAGGGTTTCTGAACTTCAGCACTGATATTCAGTGTAGATAATTCTTTTTGGAAGGTGGTTGTCTTGTCCATTGTAGAATATTAAGCATCATCCCTTGCCTATGCCCATTATCCATCCATTACATACTAGTACCTCTTGTTAGTGTTGTAGACATTACCAAATATTCCAAGGGGTATAACATTGTTCAACTTAAGACTCTCTAGTTAACTCTATTCTCGATGAGTTGGGGCATATTTAGTGTGGCAACTTGACCTATGAGAAGTTCATTTGAACTAGGAGCTGATGAAAGAATGAGAATTAGTGTTCTGAAAAGAAGTGGGAAAGATCCTTTGAAGATGGCAGTCTTGATGTTCTAGGAAGAAAGGCCAGTATCTGCAAAGCACTGAGCTGTGACTGAGGCTGCAAGAGTCTAGGAATTAAAGGAGGCCAGGGTGGACTAGTGTTTATAGCATGCTCAGAGAATGGCTTCCTCCAAGCTTGAGAGGTATACCTCTCCTACTGGGTTATGTAGGCAATGCTTACAAAAACAAAATCAAAACCAGAAAGAGTGGGAAAACTAAGACATTTTTAGTAAAAAATTAGAGGATACTGAACTGAACTAGATAGTGACAGGAACTAGGACAGGAGAGAAGGTGGGGACAATATTTTCAGTGAATGAAAACTGGCAGGTGAGTTGACAGAAATGATAAATATACTGGACTATACTTAATTGACTAATGATATAAAACTTAAAACCAAGATAACTCTCTCTCTCTCTCTCTCTCTCTCTCTCTCTCTCTCTCTCTCTCTCTCTCACACACACACACACACACACACACACACACACAAACACAGTTTTGATGTGACAAGAGAGTCAAATTGTAAGAACAATGGTCTTAGAAAAGCTTTAGGTGATACCAGATACTCCCCCCAACTTTAAAACCTAAGTGGAGGTGGGCATGATACAGCGGGTGCAGCTTTTGCATACAGAGGGAGTATCTTTTTTTAAAATTTTTTTATTGGATGTTTTATTTACATTTCATATGTTGTCCCCTTACCCCATCCCCCACCCACCTAGGAACCCCCAATTCCCTCACCCCACCTCCTTCTTCTCTGTGGATGTAACCTCTATCTACCCCCCCACTCCCACCTCCCCACCCTCAAAATTCCCACCCCCTGGGGGGGTCCACCCTTCATGAGGTCAAGGTTCTCTTATTGCACCTATGCTCTGCAGGGCCCTCCACTCTTACATATTCAGCTAAAGCCCTGGATCCCTCCCTAAGTGCTCCCAGGCTGGTGGTTTAGACCCTGGGAGCTGTGGTTGGTTGGAATTGTTGCTCTCCTCATGGTGCTGCAAATCCTTTCAGTTCCTTCACTCTTCACTCTAACTCCTCCATTGAGAACCCCATGATCAGTTCAATGGCTAGTTGTGAGCATCTGCCTCTGAATATGTCAGACTCTTGAAGACCAGAGGGAGTATCTTAGAGGAGTTAGAAAAGAAAGGGAGTACCTGTTACAGACTATAAAGGAATTTTCTTCAGCAGAAACTCCAGAGTATACTGCTGCATGCTGGAAAAGAAGGAATTGAATTTGGGGTAAGGATACATTAAACTAATGGCAGATACATGGGAGCTTAGTTTTGAATTTTATGTGTGTTGGAAGCAGTGGACATTTGTATCTAAAAGTAAGAACTGGGAAATTGATATCGTGGAATATCTTCCTTATCCTCCCCACACTTTTAAAATGTCAACCTTCAACTTCTTCCTCTGGTTCTCACCCAGAACCCTGCTAAGCAAGCAGGATGAGGTAGCTTCTCTACCATACCTTACATTACACTACTGTACCACATGAACTCAACCCTTGATACTCTGGTCTTACTGTTCCATTCCTCATTCTCTCATGCATCCCCATGCTCCAAATAATTTGTTCTATTCAGATCTTACAGACTTTAAAAGGCTTAGTTTATATTCTCCTAACTTCTCTGGTAACTTCTCAGTCCATTGTGTTATCTTGTTTTCTCTGTAGGCCCTGAATTGAAAGCTGCCCTGGATGGCATATTGGTCCAGTGTCTTGAATATTGTTAACTTTTATGGGCATGAAGTCATTGCTTCTGAAACTAAATTACAGATTACCTGAAAATTGGGATGACTATGAGTCCTTTGTCAAAGATGTCTTCTGTACTCTTAATATATTCCTAAACAGAGGACTTGGCAACATAGTAAACTATGTGCTTGATGCTTTGGTAAGATACATGTCACTTCTGAGAAGCAATACTGAGGAGTGGTTGAGCCATGTTACATGGTGTGTAAACTTGAGGTGTAAATTTGCATGTGCACTCACTATTTTCGTTAATCTCATTCAGCTGGTCCATTTGATCTCAACCACCTACTCAGGAGACATTTCTGTAGGCTGCAGATTTTGAAGAAAAATGATGACTTCCTGGAGCTATTTTTGTCATTGATTGGCTAGTCTTCCTGAAAACCCTCACATATTATGTAACAGGCAAACTAGAGGGGTAGCTGTCCAAGGGCCTCTTGCTGATGTCCAAATTTACAACAGTGACACTCTTCACCCAATTATTGCAAAAGACAAGAGTCAAATAAAGTTTAATGAGGAGTTGGATGAGCACTGGATTTACAACAAATGAAATTCTGTCTCTTATCTGTCTCTGCCTCTCTCTCTCCCTCCTCTCTCTCTTCTCTTCTCTCCTCTTCTCTTCTCTTCTCTTCTCTTCTCTTCTCTTCTCTTCTCTTCTCTTCTCTTCTCTCTTCTCTCTCTCTCTCTCTCTCCTCTCTATCTATCTCTCTTTCTCTCTCCACATACACACACACATACACACTACCTCTACCACCACCACCACCACCACCACCATACCATCAATCAGTTCTTAAAGTATTAAAATTAAGATTTTTTTCCTGACATATTTCTACTTTATCAGGGAGTCCTTACCTTTCCCTGGAGTTTCATGGGAAAAATCTTCTCAGAGCAAAGGAATATTTGCTTTAAATGTCATTTCAAGTGCCCACCATTTACATCAGGAATACAGTTCATAGCTATGAAATTAGTTTCCTTTCTATTCTATTCATTCCATTTTCAGAGATCTTGAAGTCAATTTAAAGCTTGAGGTCAAAACTTTCTCTCAATGGCATACTTACATTATGACATGCGTCTTCAAAGATGCTCAGAGGATTTCCGTTGTCAGCTAGCACTAAGAGGTCCTGTTAGTAGCACTTACCCAAGGATGGGAAAATCCTGATTTGTTACCGATGTAATCATCTTTGCTTTTCCTTCTATTTTAGAATTGAGGAATCTCAATTTTACTTTTTATCTGGCAGGTATAAGCTACCTCAATCTATTAAAAAAACTGCTATTGCCTGTGAATTATGCCAATTCTTCAAAGTTTGGAGTGTGCAGAGACAACAAGCTGGAAGCTGCATTTTGTCAGGCACAGTGGCTGCTTATTCAAGGACAAGGCTCCCACGTGTGATTCAAACTCAAAAACTTGGGATTCCTACAGGTGTGGTTAACCAAGGTGTTCTTTCTAATCCTAAAACTAATATAGATTTTAACTTCAATTAACTTTTTAATTGAATACGTGAACATATTCAAAATAAAGCACATTGTCTTAGTTAGGGTTTTACTGCTGTGAACAGACACCATGACCAAGGCAACTCTTATAAAGACAACATTAAAATTGAGACTGGCTTACAGGTTCCTAGGTTCAGTCTATTATCATCAAGGCAGGAATGTGGCAGCATCCAGGCAGACCTGGTGCATGAGGAGCTGAGAGTTCTACATCTTCATCTGAAGGCTGCTAGCAGAATACTGGCTTCCAGGCAGCTAGGATGAGAGTCTTATAACCCACACGCACAGTGATACACCTGCTCCAACAGGGCCACACCTTCTAATAGTGCCACTCTCTGGACCAAGCATATATAAACCATCACACACATTATAATATCAGTCCAAGAATTAACAAAGTTGAAAAGTAAAAGAAACAAGCTATAGTTTCATTCTGTGTTCATTAATCATGTTATTATTATGTGTTGCTTAATATTACTAAGATATTTCCCTGCTTATGTGGCATTAGCTAACTTGTCTTACTCAAAGTAGGCTATGTACCAATATCAGATTTCCTTTTTTTTTTCTCCAAAATCTGAAGACTAGTACAGGTCAAACTTCCTGAAGTCTTTTATCCGGGTTTTAATTCTCCTAATAACCATGTAATACATTCATAGAAGAGGCAATTGTTCAGTGTTTCAGTGTCTAAGCACTTTGTCCCTATCTGATTTCAGCTAGAGAAAGCAGAAAACCACAGAGGAAAGTTATATAGCTTTTAAACTTAGCACGAGTAGTCATTGTTTCCTTTCTCTTGGAAAATGCTCTTAATTTGAGACCATTTGCTCCCTCTCATCTGGTATTTGCTATACATTTGTGTGTGTTGGCGCTCTTGTCAATCAGAGTTAACCTAGGGCTACAGGTGTACCCTGCTGCCTATAATTACAAAAGGTTTGGTTTACCAAGTTGTATAATGAAACACATGCTCTAATTCTTGCACAATGTAATAGAACTATACAGAGTTTTCACAAAGCCCCACAGAAATGGCCTTTAAATTTTTTTTAACAAAGGCACATTGTAATAAAATAAAAATAATAAAAATAATAAAAAGTAAAATAAACAGCATAACATAATGAAAGTTTCTTGATATTCTAACATGTAGAAAGGTATTTTCCAGGAATCATGATTTCTTTTACCTCATTCTTTGAATTTTCTTGAAGTGTTTAATCATGAATTCATTGATATAATCTAGAAATTAATTAGATGTGTGTAAAAGTTAATTAACAAAAAATACATCAAGAATTTTCCATGTCAGTATATCATTAAAAATTTGTGAACATTCATATGAGTAATGGAATATTGTTCAGCACTTACACAAGACAAGTGTATCTTTCAAGGAAGAATAATGTGTGGAGGATTTCATTGTGATTATACATGCCATGAAGTGCAAAGTGTAAAAGTGTAAAAGTCGTAAAGCAAGAAATTAGTTTTACCTTCATTACTTTTTAACCAATACACTAAATGGTACTCTTACCTTGTAACTTGATGTCTTAACTCATTGATGGTTTTCTTGCATGTGACAACAGTAACGATGACACAAGGACATGAGTGATTGTATAGCTCACATAAAACAAGACCTGTATTATCAAAGTCTCCTTATTTTTATTGAAAATAATGACACTGGAAGTGTTGGAAATGAAGGGACAGCATACACTCTACATTGTTCACAGTGGCAGATGGCTATCAGAGTGTGTGCTCTACATTGGGCTGCTCTGATTCTTTGAAATGTTTGTTCTAAGTCCCTACCCTTTCTATCTTATTAATGAGGAAACTGAGGCACACGGAAACCAGGGTCACAGTACTGGCTCGTGGCAAAGTTGGGACTCGAGTCCTAGCTCTGCTTCATTGTGCCCCCTGTGTACTGGTTTTGTGTTTTCTATATGTGTGAAGCTGACACAAGAGTGAACACTAAGAAGGGACTCATGAAGGACATCACAGCAGGACATATCTAGGCACTTCTTCTGTTCTCTTCCTCAGAGTTGTGGGTAGGCCCCTGCTCCTCATCTCCAGTTCTTTGGTGGCACCATTATTGACTTCAAAAAGAATGCTGTTCAGGATGCCAGCAATGTGTCGGCCACCAGTGAGCCCTGAGGATAAGTGTGAACTTCTTTTTTCCTTTTCAAATCTCAGTCTCTTCATGATGGGAACATTCTGGCTCTGCTTGTGTCTTGCCCAGTAATTATTCCTGTGAATAAGCCTCCACAAAACCAATTCCATTTCTGTACCCTGTATGTTCACATGTGTTTATGATACATGCCCTTCTTAACTCCAACATTCTAGACTGTGGCACTTGGTTTCCTTGTGTCTGTTAAATTTACATTATTACCAAGACTCTTGTTCCTCACTGCCCTGTATTGATCAGTACATTGCCTTGTCTTTAGGACCCCTCACTCACTCACCCCTCAGAATGTCAGAGGATCTAAAGCTGCACATATATTACACAGGTACCATGGGATCTTGAAAATATCCTACACTGTATCCTGTAGGAAGTTCTCACATTTAACCACCTGATGTCACCACTCACTGTGAATGTCTGGGAAGTCATAACTTCTAGGGAAATTTCACTTCTTAAACAATATCTACCAGGGAAGCGTCATTCAGAAGCAAGAACAGTGGGTCCACAGCTGAATGCATTAGTCACAAGGCCATACTAGCACACTGTATTCTAGAATCACAGTCAGCACAATTCTGGAAGAGATGTAAACAAACCTTCACCTACCTCGGCTACCCATGCTACAGCCAAATAAGGGCACTACTAAAATGTAGCTTGGTGAACCAATGTTATTGGAGTTAGTTACAGGAATATGGGTGATGAGTTACTTACCATAGCAGAAATATCTCAATGAGAACATGGATGATGGATCATGAAAGTTGGATACCTGGAGTTTACTGCACAACTTTTAGTAATCTCAGTGGGTTGGAGAATCTCTTCTCCTTACAGCTTTGTTTATCTGAGCCTCCCGTGGGCAGTGTGTCTGAGAGTGCCTATCAGCAGTCCTTATACTTGGGGTGGCCTACTGAATCTGATCTATTTTAGGGATTTCCTGATACTTTTGAATTGTTCCCCCCCCCCAAGTTTAATCAGCCTCTTTACAGAATGGAATTTTTCACTATGTCTGTAGGGGCAGTTTCGATATAGAACACTTATCTCAGGGGAGGCTTTTATATAACAGTGTCCCAGACTAACCTAAAATTGACTGGACTAATTCAAACCAAGGCTATACAAAGACACTGCCAAAGATTGTATTCCAAGAAGAGCACAATTCCTGTTATGGCTTTTTAGTGTTGACAAATGGTAGCTTTTCAACATGATGAGATCATAATGCTATCCTCAGATATTAAAGATACCTTGGCAAAGACTACCAGTGTGTTATTTTATGTATCATCTCTGAAAAATGGACTGTTACTCTTTGGAAACATCAACTTGCTGGTATAAAAACTATTACTCCTTCAAAGTCTTAAGTTCAGGGTTGAGAAGAACATTTAATTGGCATCCAAACAAACATCAAGTTTCCCTCAGGTTAAAAGTGGCTAATAATGCCTTTAATTCTTATCCACAAAACAGGTCTGCTGTACAACAGAGTGAACTCATGTAAGTGGTAGGGCAGCATCCCCAGAAATGTTTAATATGTTTAATGCTTGTTCTTGAAAATGTGACTGTTATGTAAAGGCAGTGGTTTTTAAATGTGACCTATGAAGACACTTCATTTCTTTTTTTTCTTTTTTAGAATATTAAGTTTAATTTTTTAAAAGCTGTGATATACTTTAATTTTTTGTTCTTACACATTTGGATTGGGAATAAAAATCTCAATAGGTAATAATAACATTAACATTTTATTGGTTATTTTCTTTATTTACATTTCAAATGTTATCCCCTTTTCCGGTCCCCCCACCCCCCACACCTGGCACTTTATTTCTTCGCCAGACTTTCACAGCTAAATAGTCTCTGCTCTTCTCATTATAATTCAGCTTCTCACTGTCTCTCCCTCTGCTTTGCAATAATCTCAGTCGCCCTGATTTTTATCTACTGTCACCTAGGAATTCCAGGACCACAGAGAATCCCTATGCCAGGATCATCTCGTCCTCACACTCAGTCATAGCCTCAATAAGCAGTCTACCTGGAAATACCAATTCCTCATTCATTTCAGCGGACTATGTTGGAGGGCAAGTAGTGACAACTGTGAATGCAACTAGTATTATTTTACATATGCATTCTGATAAACTTCATAAAGTTTGAATTTCAAGCTCTTTTCAGGAATGAATTATAATTAAATGGGGTCTTCCTATAAAAGAAAAATTTAAATATAACCTCCACACAATTGAGTGCCTTGTTTAGCAGAACAGGGAAAAAAAAACCTCTTTATTAAGCAGAATTTTATATATGGATTTGCCTAATTAATAACTAACTCTAAAAATGTTTTAGTATTTTTAATGAAAACTTAAAGGTGATATAAGGAACAGGAGTTGGTCGTTCTCTAACATTTTACTGATTGTTTTGTGGAATCTCATGTGAGGTGGCCTTAACAGTGTAAAATCTTCGACACTTGCCCAGGTAATCTACAGTGAAGAATGTTCAGCTTTGGGGTAGAGTGTGTCTTCTGTACTTTACAGACCTCTTCAGGCATTTGTTTGAAATAACAGCCTGTCACACAATAGAAAGGTATTCTTATTTGAGAGGAATTTCAATTTCATTTTTTTTTTTTAAAAAAAAAAACCTTCTTAAAATCTTGTGGTCTGAGTTTTTGCCTGTGGTACACGCTGGTCTTAAAAGTGGCTCAGTTTTATTATATGTAAAAAAACAATCTTCCAAAGAAAATAATAAATATATTTCTAATTTTGTACTTGTGGAATCATACCACTGGAAAAATTATACAAAACCCCGGGACAGGTATCCAAAACCAGCTGCAAGTTCAGAACAGCGGGGGTGGCACTTGGCCTAAATGTTTGTCTGCAGAATCTGAACTTCGTTAAACTTATTCCTTCTAAATTTTGCTAGAGACATCCCTGTTTTTGCCAACCTTTCTCTTGGAGAGATTCATTTAAATTTTTCTTTGTTCAGGGTTGTTTTTGTAGGCCTGCTCTAGAGAATCTGAAGTAATTGATACAGAAAAAAAGTGCTTTTTATTTATTTATCTATGTATCTATCTAATTCTTTATCAGATTCTTCTTAGCATTCTGAAGCTGTGCATTTCCCTGAAAATATGAAGAAAGTTGTGATCTACCATTTTTTACACACACACAACACACACACACACACACACACACACACACACACACACACACACACAAAGAGAGAGAAAGAGGTGAGGAGAGATGTAGGTTAGTTTAAGGATATGACTGGCTTTTATTTCTTCATGGAGGGCAGGGTAGACAAATGAACTGGTAAAAGCATATCTTTGGGATCTATCAGCTTTACTGTCATTCCTATGTATGCTGACATATTCCGTGTTTCTTAACTCAAAATCTATTCTTTTCTCTTACTTTGTTCTTTTGATAGTAGATAGTTCCTACTTTGTTTTTTGTTCTTTGATATACTCTACAGACTTTTCCTTCTCTGGCCTGTACTGTATTAAGAGTTGTAGATAAGGTGAGCTGGGGAGGGGAGAACTGGAAGGGGAGCTGAAGGGGGAGCCGAAGAAAGAGCTGGAGGGAGGAGTTGGAGGGAGCTTGAGGGAGTCTGGGAGGGGGAACTGGAGGGGGAGTTAGAGAGGCGACTTGGAGGAGGAGAGCTGGAAGGGTGCTTTAAGGTATAGCAGAGAAGGACTTTTTGTTCTGCTTCTGGTGTGTGATTCTTTTCCTTTCATGGTGTAGCTGACTGTGTTTCAGAGGAGCAGTGACATTTGTTCTGGAAGGAATTTTATGTCCTCCACTGGATGACCCACCCACCTCCCCCGGAGGAATAGCTGTAGCCTGCTGGTACCCCAGTAAGCATCTTCAAGCCACACTATATTACCTTCAACAAATCCAACCGCAGACCTGCTGGGGGTGTCTTCCCCTGGGTTATTGTTTTGTTGTTTAGATCTTGTCTCTACATAGTAGAAGTTGCAGTGTGTTCTTCCCACATTCCTCAAAGTCCATGTTTTTAGCCACTAATCAGCTTTTGTTCATTAAATCATTGCATTAAGTTTTCTCTACTTAAGTTACTGGTTCAGTTTCCATCGTCTGACTAACACTGACATTTAGCTTCAATTTCAATAACTTTTCCATTTTAAAACAACATCATTTCAGCAAGTAGTATTTAAAAACCTTTCTCTTTTAAAAATAAATGTTGGCAATAGTTTGACAGACACTGATATCTAATCTGCCTCCACATCAGGGTATCTGGAGACAGTCCTTTGAAGTTAGGCATGGCCAGAGGCAGCTAATGCCATTTCTCCTAGACTTATCCAATGGCTGAAGCTCAAATGTTTTCTTTTTCTCCGAACACATATATTTTTTTTCTTTCTATCTGTTAACTGATCTTCGGTAAGTTAATTACCGTTATCTAAGGCATTGGCAGTGATTCCCAAGGATGATAGGAGTAAGACTTGTTAGACAAAGAAAAGACTGAGGTTGTTAATTGATTAACATCTGATGAACAGGTTTTTCTACCCTTTAAAATTCTCTCTTGAGAGCTTCTGAATATGTGTAACAGACAAACATGTAAGGCTGTTCTCTATGAAGGGGACATTTTAAAGCTTTCATAGCCATAATTGCTGGGGCAAGGAAGAAGAAGTTGGAAGCCGAGTCCCATCAACTGAATGCTTCTAATGCTACAGGGCAATTCCATTCACTCTCACCTCCGAGGGAATTCTTATGAGCACTTTTGAGAGAGGAACTGATTATCTGTGAAAACTAGCAATATCTGTCTCAACTACTACCAAATGTACTAAAACAATGACAATAGCTTACCCATGCCTTCTCCATCAGGGCCAGCTGTACAATGGTACTCAAGCTAGGTGCAGGGCTCATTCTTCAGAGTGAGACATCGGGCCTGCTCTCCCACTAGCTTCAGGAGGTGAGGATGAGAAAGTCAAGGAGGCATCTCTTTTGAACCCATGTCACTGCTTGGCAGTGAGGGATGGGGCCATTTTTCCTGAGTTCATGCCTTGAGTCTTATTTTTAAAACCTATGAAAATATCAAAGTTGAAGAAACTTGGTCCTTATAACCATAGCATTTCACAGATAATCAGTTTCTCCCTCAAAATACTCATAATTATTCCCTAGGAGGTGAGTCTGAATGGAGTCAAATTGGAATTTCAATTCTATGTTATTTATGAGAATAACTTGGTAGTCATTGTGATAAATCACATTTTATGTGCCTTACTTATTCCTCAAACATTTAATGAGCAATTATCATGTTGCTTTGCCAACTACAGAAGTCTAGAGATGAAATGGCTAAGTTGAACTAGGTCTATGGCATTAACAAACTTATTAGGGCCAGCACTAAACTACAAGACACTCATCAAATTAAATGTGTTACAGTGAGACTCCTAATTAACTAACTAAAAAAAGTTTCTTTGTTTGCTGTTGAGATATGATAGGGTTGGCTACAATGGAATGCCTTCAAAATGATTGGGGGGAGGACTCTGTTTACGATGATTGATTGAACAAGTTGCATGAAAGGCTGCTGTTAAGAGTTAACCAGAGAGAAATATAGCTTTGTGTCTTTAGCTGGAAACAATTTACCAGAAGAAATGATCAACTCTTCTAGTAAACAAATGAAAGAAATAGATCAAAATCCACAATTGAACAATATGTCTAAGGATATACTTCTAACATTTATGATGGAGAGATTATTGTTTTCGTCAATCATTTCAAATATGTAATTAACTCTGATGAAGAGAAGGAAAGGTATCTTCTCATTTGAACGTTTGGAGTTAGGAGTTGAAGCAAGTGACCCTTTCCCAGGGAAGTCATTGTCAAATGCTTGGGTTTATTCCTAGCCAGGATATGCTCTTATTTCAAGGGAAGTATTAATGTGTGCAGAAGATGGATCGATGACATTACTTGGTTCAGGTCATATCTGTTTCAATTATGCTAGTAATAGTGCTAGTAATCGGTGTTTACAAAGCATTACCTGGGAAAGGGGAGTCATCTACTTCACAGCCATCTTCGATGACATAAGAAGAGAAGGCTTGGAAGTGCCCTTTTATTTTATGATTTTTGACACAAGAGTGAGAGGTAAGGCACATCTACAAGCACTAAACCAGGTAGGTAATGGTTGAGACAAATTCCCAACAGGAAATAAAGTTGTTTCTACTTCTGCATGACGAACAACTCTCCTTAGTGACCTGAACATTGTGCTTCTTCCTCTACTTTTATAAACCCTTTGTAGGTTATCTAGCTGTGTATACCAAGGATTTTATGCAAAGGATGTACATGCTGCACCGATGCAGCATACAGGAAAACAGAATTAGCCTCATTTCCCTTCCCAATTTACTAATTCAACAGGTGCTTATTGATTGCCTAGTATTACTAGCAAATGGGCTATACTTTGAAGCTGATGACAGATGAATGGGACACTCAGAGACAAAGGAGATACAACAAACAGATAATTGAGATAAGATTGATTAAGGAAACAAATGAGATGCTGAGATAGGGGAGTGATAGGCAAGTATAACTATCAGGAAATGACACTTGAGGTGAGGCAGTGTGTTAGTTAAACCACCAGGGATGAGATAGAGAGAACCACGTGAACAATGGGTGCAATAGTGACTCAGGAAGAGATACAGACACATACAAAACCCAAAACAACAACAACAACAATAACAACAACAACGACAATTCTTCTTTCAAGATAGTAAAGCCTTTGGAACTGAGTCAGGCCAGTGCCCTGGGAGCACTCATTATGAACACGGGAAGAATGGCAGAAATAGTCGAGATTGTCGCTTCTGAGGTTGTCACATTGCTGTTGAATTCTTGTAGGGTTTTCCTGTCCATTTTATTGGAATGTAAAGAAAGATTTCTGTTTTTTAAAAACTGAGTATCTATTTTTATATTTTAAAGTAATACTTATTCCCATGTGAGATATGAATTGAAAAGACACCAGAAAAGGGGGATGAACTGACAGAGAGGTGTTGGTCATTTAGGTCAGAGATGATATTGGTGGCATGGAAAAGAAGAAGTTGAATGAAAAGACATGTATATACATTTTTTAGGTAGGAAGACTATCTTGTACATAGTGCCCATACATATGAAGAAAGATATTAGAAAAACAATCTCATTCACAGCATCCTCAAAAATCTAAATAAACATAGCTAAGGGGTAAAGAGCTTTACAATGAAAACTGTGAGACACTGAAGAAACAATTTGAAGCAAGCTAGAGTGTGGAAAGACATGTTCATGGATTGTCAAAATTAACACTTTGAAAATGGCAACACTACTGAAAGTGTCCTAAAAATCCAATTCATTCCCCATCAATATTACTCACAGAAGTCAAAAAAAGCAATCCTGTGTGCAGTATCAAAGCACCAAAGATTCTGAAGTGTGAAAGCTATCCTGAGCAAAAGAATACTAATGAAGTCACAATGCCTGATTTCAGATGATGATACAGAGTCGTTTTAATAGAAACTGGCACAGAAATGAGTAGTAAATACAGTAGAAGACTCAGCAATGAGCTGTATCAGAAACATACACTGGCAGCAAAAAAAATTGTCTGTTCAACAAATGCTACTCACCAAACTGGATATCCACGTGCAAAAGAATGAAACCAGTTCTCTTCTTATCCTGTACAAAAAAGCCAATTCTAATTGAGACCAAAGATCTCAACTTCAGATTTGAAACTCAGAAACTGAAGAAAACATAGGGAAAACACTTCAGGCTATAGGCATGAGGATAGTTCAGGAGCTAGTTCCAAGAACTGACAAATGGGATTGCGTGAAATTTAAAAGCTTCTGCATGGTCAAGGAAAGAACACAGCAAAGACACAGTCTATGGAATAGTAGAAAATCTTGCCAGCTGCACATCTGGTAGAGGATTAATATCCAGAATAGAAAAAGTAAAAAATAAAATAAAATAAAATAAAAAAGCTCTCTAAACACAAAAAATCCAGTCAATAATCGGGCAATTGAAATGTATAGATATAGGTACAGAAGATTGGTACAGATGAAGCACAGATGACCAAGAGCTATATGGATGTTTTTCAAGAATTAATATGACTTCCACTTGGGACAGATATGACAGTCCTGGCAATATGTCTCTCCTCTAAATTAATAATACTCTATAGAGACACCTGCTGTTTAATGTCTATTGTGAGACTATCCACAATAGTCATTATGGAATCCAACAAGGTGTCAATCACTAGATGACTAGATAAAGAAAGTATATATACTATATGTATGTTCTTTGTGTGTACTTGTTCATGTGTGCACATTTATATGGAGCACATCAAATGTCTTTCTTGATCACTTCCATCTCATTTATTACTATTGATTTTGTTGTTATTATTATTAAACATGTATAATGTGTATATGTGGATATGCCATGCCAAAGCATATGCACGTATCAATTTGTCAATCTTTCCACCTTCATGTGAATTCTGGTGGTTGAGCTCATGTCCAAGTCATCTTGCTGATCCAACTTTATTTCTTTATTTCCTTTGTTTTTTTCTTCCAGTAAACTGAGCATGCTCAGTAATTTGACTGCACTGACTGGCCAGTGAATCTCAGAGTACTCTTGTGTTTATTTTTCCAGAACCGGGTTTACAATTGTTCACTACAACACATAGTTTTTAATATGGCTGCTGGGGATTGAGAGCAAGCAGTTTATTGAGTAATGTGCCTATCCAACCTCTATAATATAGTTTTACTTGGACCTATAGATGATGATGTCACTTGCAGAAAATGAGGGAAGTGGAGATCACTAATATCAAGCAAAATAATCTACACTCAGAAAGACAAATAGATGTTTTCTTTCATGTCCGATATAAATGTATGTACATGCTTCTCTCTCTCATACACACACACACACACACACACACACAGAGAGAGAGAGAGAGAGAGAGAGAGAGAGAGAGAGAGAGAGAGAGA
>NW_021621192.1:2047370-2075770 GCF_004785775.1 Grammomys surdaster
AGAGAGAGAGAGAGAGAGAGAGAGAGAGAGAGAGAGAGAGAGAGAGAGAAACCATCTATTTGGGAAGAAGAAGAGAAGGAGCAGAAGGCATGAGGGGTGGCAGGAAAGAGTAATGGGGATTTAATATGGTCAAACTGAGTGGTAGATAAGCAAAATTAGGGTTATAAAAAATCTACCATTTTGTACAATAAATACAAACTAATAAAGTTAAAAAACTACATTATACATCTGAAAAGAGGCACAAAAATTGCATAAGCACACAACTCTTGCATGTCAAACAATAATAAAAATAACAAATCATGTGGTCTTTTCATTTAAAGATAAAACTGGAAAAAAATAGCCTAGCTAGTGGAATAACCAGTATCATCACTGACTTACTTTTGGTGCTTTCTCCTTATAGAACATGATAAAATAGAAGAACAAAATTTTGAGATACTTGTTAATTTTTATTAGCCAAGTTTGAAATTCTAAAATTAAACATGGTTGTAAAACCAGGTAAAATCTAATCAGATCTGTTTGTTCTGGACACCTTTTTCACTGCTAATGAGTAGAAATAGAAAATGAGTTAGTAATTTTGGAGGCAACAGCAAATGCACAAGTATTTGGGTGGTTTGGAGTAGCATAGTGTGATGCTATCTTAATTTCTGGAGTTTTGAGAAGAAAACACTTAGTGGGCTGAGAAGCATATCTTTTGCTTTTCTTGCAGCATAGCAGGGGAGAGCAGGCAGAGAGAAGCTGAGGTAGTTAGGAAAGACTGCCTCCTCTCTAGGGACTCCAATAGTCCTTGGCTTCTCTCTCCTGATAAGTAAAGCTAGGCAGGAATAGTTGGCCATTAGTTAATTATAAAAGCATATTAGGTAGGGATGGTGGGTGCAATGGAGTCAGGGAGGCAATGCTAGTGTTTTTCTTGAGACAACTAATTTAAAAGCTGTGGTTTATAGCTTGTCCTCATTCTCCAAATACACTCATTTACCTCACTGACTGGAAACCTTGGCTTAAACGTTCATAGCCACACATCTTTATAATTATTCTTTCTAATTGATTCTGCCTTACCCTTGCCAATACAATACAGCTTTCCATAGATTTTTGATTCAAATAAACCAGTCTCTTCCTTTAACTTTTGGTGTAAATGTATTCTTTAAGTCACAAGTTACTTTTATCCTTTTATTAAAGCATTAAGTTGGGCGAGCCAACGGGACACCACCATAGTGAAAAGAAAACAGCAGATAAATGAAACTTTGGCCCCAAATTTTCTATAATTCTATAATGTCACTGTGATTTTGTTGTCACTAGATACTATATTTTTTTTTAACCATCCTGTTAACATGTTCAGGAACTGTAGATCCATACTTAGCTGGTTTTACCCAACTTGGAGAAAAATAATGTAAATATCTTGACAACATCACAGAGGAAAATGGATATTAAGTTGAAAAACTCAAATTCCCAGGTACTTTTTCTCTTAAGCTTGCTCATTTCTTTTATCATTCTTGTCATGGATTAAAAATATAAGTAGGGCTATAAATACCAAAAAAAAAATCCTATTTTATTACTATCTTCCAGTGAGCTTTTATAAGTCCATCTCCATGGGTCATGTAAGTACATTGGGTTTTGGTGACATCTTTTTGCCTGCGTCAGTTAGATGTGGTGGTAAAGTACTTTCATATCATGTCTAAATGCTCTTGGTTTTACTATTTCATTGTATGTGCTGATGAAGCAAGTAACAAAGTTTACTTTTGTCTTTAAATACTTTAAGAGTGTGATTGTTGCCACTGTCTTTTTTTTTTTTTTGTCCTTTAGAGATCATACTATAATATGGTGAAAGAAATTGTATGATAGCTGGGCACTCTTTAAAGCGTTTTAACATTAATAATAAAACAAAACAATTTTGCATATATTATAGTTAGTTTTCTGCCATATATGTAGCTGGAAAGGTTTCTTCTCTCATTCCAGATATTGTCCTTTTACTTTGAGTTCTCAGCTGCGTAGTTTTTACATTTCATATTCACTCATGTTAATGTTTGCTATTAAATCATTTTCAGGAAGTATCTACCTACATTTGAATCTCGAAATGTCTTCCTCATATTTTTCTACAGCAGTTTCAAAGCTTTACATCCTACATTTAGGTCTTTGGTACATTTTTAATAGTGAGAATGCTATGGAAAGTGAATATGGTCTGGGTACAGGATACATCTGTGAGACTGTCATAATGAAACATTATTTTGTACAATGGATTATATCCAAAGTTTAAGAAACTAAAATATAAAAAAGAAAATAAAGCCATTAAAATGGTAAGTGAAGAGTTTATCTATGTTAAATCCAAGTGACAAACTAATGATCATGTAAATGTTTTTAAATCAGAGAGAAAATATTCTCTTAAAGCTGTTGGGACAAATTCTTAGGTGAAAGCAAAGAGGAATTCATAGCAGATTGATTAAGGAGATTAATCAACACACTATGTCATACTTCTTTGCGTTTCTAAAAATTGCAGTTTATCTTGATTATATCAAAAGCTTAGAATGTTTAGTTGGTCTGTTTTTCTCTTTTACTTTTCTTAGCAAATAAATTATTGGAGAATTTTATACAGTATATGTTGATTATATTTATCCCTTTCAGATCTACCCTACTCCTACTTCCTGGGCATCTAATTTTGTGTCCCTATTTTTTCACATCAATGAAATATACTCTAGTGTTACATACTCTAGTGTGTCTGGCCATCCACTGATTGGAGCTGGCCTACTAGGAGCCATACTTTTAATAAAAATGGACTCTCCCATTGCCGGCAGCAATTAAGTGCCAACTGTCCATTTCTTTTTCTTTTTATTGAAAAAGGATATTTTTCATGTACTATATTTTGATTACATTTTCTCCTCCCCAACTCCTCCCACATCTTTCACACATCCTCACTCACCCAAATCCACACCTTTTTTTGTTGCCTCTCATTTGAAAACAAATAGGCATCTTAAAAACAGACGCCTAACTCCCCTTTTTAAATTGAAGTAGGGAGAAGTGACATTTGTGTAAAATTTCAGCTCTTTGCTTGAACAATCTCCAGTGAATTACTATGTAATCCTCGGTGATGACTTTCAACATCTACTTTATAAGACTACAAATGAAAGTTACAATAATGGGATTAGTTGTGATTAGCAGGTAGTTCAAATGTATTCATCAGGGCTCATCCAAATATACATTTATTTTTTCATTTATTTTTTATGTCTTGTAAACAGACATCATGTAGAAATCGCCATAATATGTTGCTAGTTTAGTTCTTGGAGATTTTGTTAAGAAAATATTTGCACATAAAATGAAAGAACCTGTTATTTAGAAATTAGCACACATCTTTTATTCTGCCTCAAAGGCAGAATAAAACCTTTATTTTGTTTCCTTAAGTTTCCCTATGCCCTGTATGCTTTGGATCTGACAAGGATTTCATGTGTCCTGTATTGGTGTTTGATTTGGTAAAAGAGACTATGTTTAGGAGTCAGGACTTTAAGTCTATCACAACGCATGTTAAATCAGAAATGGAACGGATTTAATTCCATAGTACATGGGGTAGAAGTAAAAGCATTTTTACCAAAGGCTTCACTAAAGCTGTTACATTCAATTAAATAGATATTTTGTCTTCAGGATTCGAGGTTTAGATGCCAAGTCGAAGCTCAATTTTTCTTTGTGCTTTTGTTACACCCACACATGTACCCAACCACTGAGGCTATGTGTCCTCATCATGCTGACACTCCTTTAAAGACACAGTGCTTTGCAGCCCTCCTTCTGAGAACGTTATTGCATTCACTGGTTACATTTGGAAGAATTTTGATGATTTGGGGGGAGGCATTTTTTTTTTTGTTGGTTACTACAGAAGGGATTTGAGTTTTAAGTTTTATTTTCATACCAGGGTTGGGTTGCTGAGCCGGAAATCAAATTAAAACTGGCACGTCTCTGTGGTTTCATGTGCTTTTCTTCCCGCCATGGGACAAGCTGGCACAAAAGTCTTGTTTTGAAACCCTGAAATCCAAGCTGGAGAAAATCAGTGCCAATAGTGAGTTGAAAATGCTTGCTTTGAATTTCCATAGGATTGTATGTACTCAAAAAGCAATGTTGAGTTAGTTTGTCTCAGGCACCAAGTGTCATCCTCACACAGGTTAGACATAGACTTTGTCTCATAAACTCTTTAAAGTTTATCTAGCACTGCTTCTTCCTGTGCCATGTGGTACATCCTGTTTATATGAGAAGTACTCTTGTAAAGAAAGCATGGTGGCTCTACTTTGAAGAAGGAAGAGTGGCAATTTGTGTTGCCGAATTTGTTCAGTGTGGACATTAAGAGAAGATTGAAGATCTTTGGATGCATTTGCTTTGTGTTATGAATAGAATTCTCATAATTAGATCTGTAAAAGTCAAAGATTTTGATTACTTTTAAATCTCTACTTAAGGAAAGGATAGATTGTATTACAGAAGACACGCTGTTGTCTATTGTGGGTAAAATTCACATCAGTTTGGACTTATCCTTGTTCTAAGCTGTACAGTATCCAAGTTTCATATGTAGAAAGTTTTTTAAATATTCATTAGTTTTTCTTTAATATTAGATTTTGAATGGGAAATAGCTCCAATTCTTGTCGATGTGACAGGAGATTCAATTATCTCTCTTTATTACTTTTCTTCTAATATTAAATTATGTAATTATAAATATTTTCAGCGTCAGGCAATATGGTATGTTAATAAATATAGGATACTGAGCATTTCATATGCACTGTAATGGCAGCTCAGTTGACTAATTATGCAGAAATAGAGAAAGGGACACAATGACTTGCAGACTTCAGTTTTGTCACTCTTGACTCCATTTTTTTTCCTTAGAAGAATTCTGCATTTAAAAACATTCAGATAGTGCCATAGACTGTGAAAAGCAAAGTCAAGAAGTAAAATGAAGGGAATGCTAATATATCTGTGGTGTAGACATGACAATTGTCTATATTCCTGAAAATGCCTTGGTCAACCTCAACTGGAAGAGTAAGCAAGGAAGCAGTTAATGTACCTTTAAAGATGACTTTCCCAATAAATCACCTCTGGCTGCATCAGTTTGGTTCAGGTCTGATTCTGAGAGATGGTAGGCTAGTTTTGGTGTGGATCACCAAGATCTTGTATAGACTTGATCAGTCTCCATAGAAGCACAGATGTTACAACTTATAATTGTAATAAAGACCCATCGCTTTTTTTCTTTAAAGGATGAAACTTTCAATTTAGTCATTATACGATATAGCCAAAATAAAAGCTTTTCATGAAAGGTGGTCTTGTATGAAATGTGTGGAGTCTATTGCCCATAAACCATTTATTGTTATCTCTTACGAAATATTGAAGAAAGTTAGGCCAACAGAGACAAGTATAGAAGTGTAAGAGTTGGATGAATGATATGTAACATGATTTAACAATGGTTGATACCAGCAAAATGTCTCAAATTAGGGGAGATGAAGGAAACCTACCACAGCATCCCAGGTCTGACAAGTAGGCTGTTTGTAATTACACATCTGAACCTAATTTCATTAAATCCCCCTGATTATTCAAGTCTGACTCAGTGTACATTCTAATTCTACCTCATGCAAAACAGAGCTGTTCACTCCAGGCTGGCTCTTTGGTTAGTAGATTTTGGAAGAAAAAAGCTTAACCAAGAATTGGAGAATGTTATTGTTTTATTTGGGAAAAAGTTAAAGACATCACTTTAAGTATGATTAAAATATGCTTTTAATCAATACATTATAAAAACTACAATGTTTAAAAGTGGAACGAAGGAAGAAAGTTTCTGTTTTCTTAGGCTTCGGTGTAAGCTTGCTCTCCACATCAGTCCTCAGAGAGGAAGTGGGAAAGGAGTGGAAGTCACATTAATCAGGCTTGAGCGAGAGGCCCTGGCTAGGCCAATTTAAGTTTTGTGCTTCATAGATAATACTGTGGCCAAACTAGGTACTTTTAGGTGAATGTGGACTTTAGTGAATTTCAGCATCAAAGGATTTCTGAGAAGTACTAACGACTGAAAATAAAACCATGTTATTAATCTGAATGAACTAAAACCAAAGGATCTTAATTTCCAAGAATAAACAAAACAAAACAAAACAAAATAAAAACTCAACAACCCTTCAAGAGTAAGTTGGCCCTGCAGCCTTAATTCCAGAAAGGACTTTGCTTTGACTCTCACCTGAAGATGGATATATGTGTGTGTGTGTGTGTGCGTGTGTGTGTTTTGTATATGTGTGTATGTATCTGTGTTTGTGTGTGTATCTTGAGGGAATAATTCTGCTTCGAATTTCAGTGAATAAGAATGCTACCACAGTTTCCCCCCCTTTAGACCTGAATCTTTCTGTCTTCAGCAGAGTTCCCAGACTTCTATTCATTGTTACACTGTGTCAAAATGCAATAACCTAGGTCTTCTGGACATGTTTTCAAAGGACTGATGGAATAGAGCTGAGAAATACCGTTGTTCAGGTTTTGCACTCTATCTCTTCAGCAATTTATTTTCCTTGAAGAAGTGTGAGAAATGCAAGAAGTCACCCATTGATTCATTTCTGCCCACCATGCCTTCAGAGTTGAAGACTGAAGAAGTATCTATGTGGGAAAAAATGTCTTGATTACCCAAGAGTTTTATTTGAAAGGCAGATGACTTCAATGGCCCTGCTCCTGAAGAATGGTTACATCTCAGGGCTTCATTACACCTCACCGTGTCTCAGATGTTGTTCAGAAAACAATAAAGTTGGATTCAAGGGTATCTCCCCCACTAGCCATTTGCCACATATAGCCAAAGATATCCATGAATAGACACTAACAACGACAACAAACCATAAAGATACTTAAAATGTCATGACAGAGTTTGGTTGTTTGCTAGCTCAACTGCATGATTCTCAAGCATGAAGGCTGCAGGTGACAGCATCATGTTGCAATGACAAAAGGTTGCACATACTTGGAAAGTTGGTCCTTGTTCTAACTTTGCACATTTTCAAGATGTTCCCATTGCAGTTAATTCAAATCTCTTCTTAAAAACAAATAAACAAAACCTCTAAAGAATCATCCTGGAGCCAGAGAGATGACTCAGCAGTTAATAGTCATGTGTTACTCTTCTACAGGATCAGAGTTTGGCTCCTAGCATCTTCATCAAAAGACTCCCAACTGTGTATAACTTCCAGTTCCAGGGCATCTGGTATCTCTAGCCTTGTGGGTACCTACACTCATCTGAACACCCATGCATGTAGCAATGCATACACATCCATTTACACACACATGCAATTAAAATAAATCTAAAATAATTTTAAAAAGTGATCTCAAGATTCATCTTAAAGCCATGGGTTTTGGATATTCATTTGTTGTTGCTGTTAGCAGGTCTTTCTTTAGAAAAATTATTCATCTTTTCCTCTAACCTGAGTATTTTGGGGTACTGAGCATTTACGAGTTTTAGATCCCTTCCTATGTAAAAAGAATGCTAAACTGTTTAGAAGAACAAGTTTTAGTTATACACCAAATATAATCAGAAGTATATGGCAGAATATGGTGCCCACTGTAATCATGAGTTCTATGTTCCTATGGATTTGGGAGACAGGTTTTTTTTTGTTGTTGTTTGTTTGTTTGTTTTGCAGAGTATTTACCAACATCTTATTCCTTTTAATTGAATCCTGAAGTCTTCTTTTGGTGCCTCATTTCTTCCCTTATTAAATCTGGAAAGTGGTGAAGGAAGGCCCCAGAAGTAGACAGGAATGGTGAACTGTTGGGATTCTTTATTTTAAGTTACCTCAGATTTTTCTCTAAAAGTTTTGCTTAGTCAAAAAGAGACCATCTCCTGCTGTGGGACGGATGCACAGGCAAGATTTTCCAAGATAGATGTTGCAGTGAGTGTGACTTAAATAGACTTCTCAATGGCTGCCAGGGAATGTGGTTTTGGGAACAGGTTTGAACATTCACATCTTGCTTTTCCTATTTGAATCATTTCCCTCTAGAGTGTGAAAGGGATTGGTGAAGGTAATGAATGAATGTAATGGTGAATTTACTGAAATAATGATCAACAGTATTGGTCCTCTTGAAATAAATTTGTGTTTCTCGAATGTTACAAGGAAATGGCTGAAAGTTCCTCAAAGGTAAATTGATACCACAGTTTTAAGCCATTGTCTCTTGAGGACAGATGCAGCTTTTTAAAACAGTCACCAGTTTGCAGGATGATGAGCAAGCTCTGCTTGCATATTGCTAATAGTCAGTGGGTAGAACATCCAAGAGGTCAAATTGCATTACTGGCTAATATTAAACATATTCAAAGATAGCATAAAGAATAAAGGAACCTCATGACTTTCAACAGGCATGTACATGTATGATATCTGTTTGCATGAGTTAACAATTCCAGACAGACAGAACCGCTTATTAGTCCCTGTGATAAGAGAAGCTGAGAAGCCTTAAACAACACAGAAACTTGAAAAGACAGCAATAGAGTTGGAAGACTTGACAGCCAGAAATCCTGCAGTGTAGATTCCAGTCTGAGTCTACAGGCTTAAGAATCATAAATGCCAACAACAGCAGAGGATAGAGATCCAAGTTCATATATCAGGAGAAAAGTCAGTGAATCCTCCCCTTTCCACCTTTGTGTTCTGTTTGCATTGCATGATGTGGGGACTATCTGATGCAGTTAATCTACTGACTCAGATGATTATCTCTTCCAGAAACGCTCTCATAGACATACTCTGAAGTATCATGTAATAAGATATTGGCATCTACCATCCAGTTACAATGCTGTATAAGATGTTATACCACACTGCCTAAATGCCATTAAGAATATTATCCCTCGCCTGGAGACATGGCTCAGAGGTTGAGAGCACTGGCTGCTCTTCTAGAGGTCCTGAGTTTAATTCCCAGCAACAACAGGGTGGCTTATAACCATCTATAATGAGCACTGGTGCCCTGCAGTTATACATGCAGGCAAAATGCTGCATCGCATAATAAATAAATAAATCTTAAAAAAAGAATAATACCCCTAACAAATGATAAAGTGTCAACAAAATAAAACATAGAATCAGGACTTTCTGAGTTTTCTAGTGCAATTAAGTTAGTCTGAATTTTCTTGATTTCATTACTATGGCCATATGACCCACTTATGTGGCAAAAATGTTGGTATGTACAGCCTATGGGCATATACTTGCAGATTCTACTCTTTGGGTCTTGTATTTATGAGATGTAGCACCTACATGTAATCATTTGGAAGCATCCCCTTCCCTGTTAGAGCTCTCAGAGCTAGCTTTCCTAGTTGACAGCCCAGTCCCATATGGAAGTGACCATAGTCTCCCACTGTGCCTCCAGCAGGTTTTCTATCACATGCAGCTCTCATATTTCTGAATAAAAGACTATCCTTTGCAGCTAGACAGCTGTCCTGGCCAGCACTTGCTCAGTCAGTGTACAGCTCTTGTTATGAGTGCCCAGTGGGAGAATGATGTAGGGATTTTTTTTTTTTATTAGAAAAGCCAGGGGAAACACCACTCAAAAGGTTTCCAATGCTGAAGAGAAGAGAACGCTTTCTCTGTGTAGACCTGATTAAGCTGAGCTTCTACACAGCACTAGGTTTCCAGTCACTTGGCTAGAATGTGTTCATGCTAATCAAATGAAAACCTTATGTACTCGAGGAGATGCCTTTTGCTGGTCCATGTCAACTTTTGTTGACCTAGGTGTTTCGAAGTGAAGAGCATCACTGGCAGGCAAGAGCAGTTAACAGGCACTACCTTGGCAGTATTAAAGTTCCAGTTCTAGTTTGGGCTTTCAGCATTAGGATTCTTAGCCCTACACATTTTATTGCTCATGTGTAGGCCTAGACGTTAGGATTTCTCAACACTTACAGCCAGTGTGACAGTTCTTGGTAGGCCCTGAGACCCTTGCTCCTAAAGACTTGATGGATCTTTGGGAATCTTTTGGCAGCCAGGGCTTACAGATGGTCTTCTCTAGATCTTTACTTTAAAAAAAATTTTTTTATCAGCATGCACTTTCTGATTCGGATATAGATGTCTCCTCAGAGGTCTGCAAGAGTCTGACATATTCAGAGGCAGATGCTCACAACTAGCCATTGAACTGATCATGGGGTTCCCAATGGAGGAGTTAGAGTGAAGACCATTGGAGCTGAAAGGGTTTGTGGCCCCATGAGGAGAGCAACAATACCAACCAACAAGAGCTCCCAGGGTCTAACCCACCAGCCTGGGAGCACTTAGGGAGGGATCCATGGCTTCAGCTGTATATGTAAGAGTGGAGGGCCCTGCTGGGCATAGGTGGAAGAAGAGATCCTTGACCTCATGAAGGCTGGATGCCCCAGGGGGTGGGAATTTGAGGGTGGGGAGGTGGGAGTGGGGGGGGGAGGTAGGGGTTACATCCTCATAGAAGAAGGAGGAGGGGTGAGGGGATAGGGGGTTCCTGGGTGGGTGGGGGATGGGGTAAGGGGACAACATATGAAATGTAAATAAAACATCCAATGGAAAAAAAATTGTTTTTTTAGTGTCTTTGTTCTTGGCTGTCTGCCCTCTCACTGGCTCTCCACTTCTGCCACATTCTTCTTCCTGTTCTTGCTGCTCTACAGCTGTTCAGCTGCTGCTGCACCTACTGTTGAGCAGTGAGCTGCCTTGAGTGACTTGATGGCTCTGTGTCCTTGCTGTTGGGATCCCAAGGCTCTAACACCATAACCATTCTGCTCCTCCCGAGTCTTCTTTCTCTGTGTTGTGCTTCTAGCTCTGCCCTCACCACTGAAGGCCATTGGGAAAAGGCCACTCAAGACAATTTTCCCCCATTGGAACTAATGCTACAATACCATAAAAGGTAGAAGAGGAAATTATGTCTCAGAAAATTTATAAACTAAGTCTGATCATTCAGCTTATACAGCGTGAGAAGGGATATTTGGCTCTTTGTTTTATGTGGATCACAGCCTTTATCACCAGCTACAGCCATGAAGGCTTTGCTTAGGCCAACTGCAATCTTACCTGTTTAGCACATTGTGGCCATTTGAATATGTTTGGCCCAGGGAGTGTCACTACTAGGAGGCATGGCCTTGTTGGAGGAAGTGTGTTACTGTGGGTGTGGTCTATAAGACCCTCCTCTTCGCTGCCTGGAAGCCAATATTCTCCAGTTTGCCTTTGGAACAAGATCTAAACCTCTAGGCTCCTCCAGCGCCATGCCTGCCTGGATGCTGCCATGCTTCCCACCATGATAATAATGAACTGAACCTCAGAAACTGTGCATGCCAGCCCCAACTAAACATTGTCCCTTGTAATAGTTGGCCATGGTCATGGTGCCTTTTCACAGCACCAAAACCCTAACTAAGATACACAGCCACAGCACTCTCTTACCTAGGCCACCCGGGCAGCGTTCCTCCTTTCGATAAAGTGGAGTAGTTGCAGCCTGATACAGAGCAAAGCTTCTTACACTGTGGTTTGCAGCAGTATGAGGTCAGATAACTGAGTACAGAGGTTATAATTTTTTTGACAGCAAATGGTTTCTGGATGTGCAAGACCACAACATTGATCTAATGCTATGAATTCAAGATGTTTCTGTCAGCTTTTGCATGTGGTGCACTGCACAGCTTCACTGCAGCCTTGGTTCTGAACATACAACATGTGACAATATGTACTGTGCCAGCCTTCACACCATGTAAAGTCAATGAGCACTGTCTAAGACACTTCAGCTCAGATTCAAGACTACTGGATGCTATAAGTGATAGTGTTTTTAGATTATTTACAAAGATTCTGCTCTTAAAGTATAATTGTCTAGTTACTGAAAAACAAAAGGCTTTTCATATTTTTCTGCCATTATTCCTTAGCATGTAAATTGTAAATTAGTACATCTTTGGACAAGCAAACACATCCATTGCATAAGCATGCAAATTTACTTTCATCTTTAAGAAAGGGCAAAATTACATGTATGTATATGCATATACGTATACATATACACATATACACATACACACATACACACATACACACATACTCACATACATATATATACATGTATACATATATGTATATTTGGTTAATTGTATATATGTATATATATGTATATATGTTCTTTGCAGCTTGTGAAGTGGAAAGTTGGGTGTAAACTGTTTTTAAACAGCCATGGCTGGGGTTGTTCTTTCGGGAGCTTCAGCAGTCAGACGTGATCAGCATGGTTACGTGATCAGTGCACAATTATCTAAGTGTCTATAGTATGTTCATAATGTCTTGTGCAAGCATAAAGACAGCTGGGCATGCAACTGACACTACTTTTGCTTAAGATAACCATGGCAACAAGGGAGCGTTCAATGGCCACTAATTAGAGTAAAGTTGCTCTATCCTCCTAGGTGTTTTATTTATAGAAAAATGAACAACAAAAGGAGTTCTTATAACATGAACGTAAATATCTTATCATTAAGAATAATGCTAATTTTAAATGAACTTTAACAGTGCTTGGCACCTGCCCAAAAACTCTGGAAGAGGTAGGTCCCACTTCTCTGTCTCACTGAGACTTTGGCTAATTGTACTTTCCTTTGCCTTAACCCTACCCTCTGCCAGGCTGTGCTATACTCAGCACTGGAATGCTCTTTCTCTCTCTTTGTTCCACTCTCTAAAACCTCTGGTGTTCTTCCTTTCTGGATTCTTCCTAGCTGAAGCTTCAGTTCCCATGATCACATACCTTCAAGGGTAGCTTTTCTTCACTTAGCTTTTGTCCTCTGAGAAGTTGTGGGTGTCCATCTATGGGTACTGCTAATTTGATACATTAGTTCAATACAAACATTTTTAAATACCACATAGATCTCCAAGAATTGTCTCCAGGATTCAAATGATACAGGTAAGTATCCAGGGGTTCCATGGCAAAAATTTAAAAGCATGTATCTCTTTTACATAACTTTTTGAGATGATTTTTTTTGTACACTACAAGAAGTAGAGTTGAGGATTTGGGTACCCCATCAAGTGTTAAAGAACATCTCCTAGGGACTCTCTGGCTACACATTCACTCTGTCAACCACAAAGTAGGCTACCGATATGCTTGGTAAACTGTGCTCTAAACCAACTTGGGCATTAACACTCCTATCTCATCAGGCTTAAGGGTCCTGGATACTTACTTCCTTTGCATGGGCATTCTCCTGCTTCCGATATTTCTTATTGTCCCATCTCTTAAGAGAAAGCTTTTTAACCTTGGGTGAGAAATTCTTGTCTCAGAGGAGGAGAAAAAGTGATGTTCCCGTTTCCTGACTCAGTGGTGATTCATGTGTAAATAGAGGATATTGCTATGAGGATGATTTATTAGCCAGTTAAAATATTATTTGAAAGTTTAAGTAAAAGTCTTTTCTTTCAATACTTGCTTTCAGCTTGAAAGCAACTATTTTGTGTTGTCCTTAGTTTTCATTATCTTCCTGCTTACAAGGCCAGCTTCCTATGTGAGACTTATGGTTAGTACTGGTGTCTCACATTGAGCCCTCAGACCTCCTCTTATGTATTGTTTCTCCTCCTCCCTTGATCTTCATTTCTAAACAGTTGCTCTTTCTCTTTGAAACATTTTGTGAATAGTGGGTCTCCTATAGCCCAGGCTAGCTTTGAACTATTGATTTAGTTGAGGTGATCTTGAACTTCTAATCTTTCTGCCTCTACCTCCTGCATGCTGGGATTATAGATATGTGCCGCCATGATTGTTTTATGTCAGGCTTAGGATCCATCAAACCTGAGCCTTCGTGCAGGATAGGCAAGAATTCTACCAACAGAGCAACAACTCTAGCCCTAAAACTTGTCAAGCACCCACAATGCAAACTTAATGGAATGATTCCTTACTTCTTTGGGTTAGAACACTCCAATATTGCTCTAGAATTTGCTAACTTCTGCTTTAAAATTGTGTGTGTGCGCGTGTGCCTGTGTGTTTCCATGTATGCCACAGTGCACATGTGGAGATTAGAGGACAACTTCCATAAGTTGATTCTCTCTTTCCACTCAGGGAACTGTCTCTCATAGTCAGACTTGGTCCTATTCATTAAGCCATCTCACCAGGCTTAACTACATCAGGCTGGCCTTGAACTCATTATGTAGCCCTAGAAGACCCTAAACCTTTGGATTTTTCTGTCCCAGAGTAGCTGAGATTACAGTTCTGCACCACTGAGCCGGATTTACGTGGTGCTCGTACAAACTCAGGGCCTTCTGTATTTGAGGCAGCACTCTGGCAACTGAGCTACATTTAGAGTCCCAAAGCATCATTTTCGTACTTTCTCTTTCTCCTGGGTATCTCCCTGCACACTGTGAAGTCCAAATGACAGCTTCAGACCTTTGTAGCCTTTGCATTCAAATTGTTCTCAGCTCACTTTTTTTTTTCTCTGCTATATCTGGTGAGCTTCAGGATTTCTTAAAGCTGTCCTAGGGAGTGTCTGTTGCCAAAATTCACAAATAAATAAAGATAAGAATTAATTTGTGATGAAATGACGCAAGAGGTTTAAGGATTTGCAGAAGATTAGACTATGCAGTTGCTTACAGATTTAAAGGTTCTAGACTTTTATCCACCCAGATATTCATGAAGAATGAGTGGCAGTCACTGACAGTGTTTTTTTAAAAAAAAAAAATTCTCAGAAACTGTATATTGAGAAAAAGACTTTTTTTAATGCTTTATGTCATTATTAACTTACTAGCATGTTAGTCCTTTCTAAGTGGTTGACTAGAAATTTGTTCATATGCAAAATACAAGCTAGTTATTAGTGAGTGATGATTGTGTGATAGAGAGTCTCATGATTTCTGTCACCACTGGTGACTATAGACATCGTTCCTCCAAAGATCAGTCTGTTATCCCAGAGTCCAACATGCCTTAACTCAGTAATCTAATTCAATACTAGATGACTGGTTGCTTTAGGATAGTAGCCTGCTTCTTCTATTCCTCAGTCCTTCATCTGATTTCCCTGTGTGCATTGGCCTACCACTCTCTTTGCATCTCTCAAGCAATGCACCTTGGAACAACCTTGTCTTCATGTTCTTCTCTCTCTGCCCCAAATGTAGTCATTCAATTCTGTCACATAATTTTATTTCTGAAATATTTCTCATTTGTACCTTCCTTTGTCAATGTTCACAGTCACAGATTTCATCAATTAATAGTTGGTAGTAATGTAACACATGACCTAAAGTCTTCCCACTGTAAAATGTGATCCACTTATGACAACGATACACAGAATCATGCCATTTCTACACTATCAAAGAGTGACTCTAGAGTCTTTAGGTATACAAGACCTTTTCATTCATGGTTTTAATAAAAGAAATGGCCATATTTCCTGATAGGTTTTATCTAAATCTTATATTTATTGAGATGTCTGATGCCCTGGAACTAGAGTTATAGATGATTATGAGCTTTCATGTGGGTACTGGGTAGCAAACCCAGGAATCAAACTCATTCTAAAAGACAAACTTCATAATTACTCTGTGGTTGTTTTCTTTTTCTTTATTACTTTTTAAAATATATTTTCACATCATTTCCCCTTTTTCCCTTTTTCTTCCCTCCAACCCCTCCCATGGTCACACTGTCCCTATTCTCTTCAAATCCATGGCCTATTTCTGTTATTGTCATACACACACACACACACACACACACACACACACACACACACATAGCATACTCAGTTTATTTAGTGTTACTTGTATACACACTGAACAGAGACCATTATAGAAAACCACAACTGGTCAAAATGTAAAAGTTTGTCTAGTGGTGGAGCACTGGGAGACTTCTGTGTTTGATGGTAGCATGTGTGGTGACTAATTGTGATTAGTCATTGTTGGGTTCCTGCCAAGAACTCCGTGGTCATGGAGGGGATGGTACAACATGGTTTCCACCCCTAGAACAGAGCCAACAGGGCATGGACTCCCATGAGTGTTGTTGGCTGCTGGGTATAAGGCTTGTTTATATAAATAAATATATATTTTACTTCATGTTACTCCTTTGATAAATATTCTCCCTGCCAAGGTTATTGGGAAATATGTCCAGTCTGTCAAGGTTAATGACTCCATGATAATCAGAGATAACAAAAATCTAGGAGGCAAGGCCATGTCTAATGTCAGCAAAATGGTAGAATGTTGTGGCCTTCAGGACACCCCTTAAGGCTATGGGAAAGAACTTTGAAAACATAAGTTCAAAACTATGAAGACAGGACTTCTCAACTATGCAAAATATAAGGATACAATATGAACTATATGCGGGGCTTCACAGACCTAAAAGAACTATGATCCAGCTTGTCAGAAATATACTAAGGAAGGAGATAAACAGATTTGGGGAATGATAATCGAAGAGCAAGATCCCTCCCAGCTAAGTTATTGTTTGTGCTTACAAAGGCAGTCATATTCCTGAGTTCAAGGTCAGCCTGGAACAGAGCGAGTTTGGGCCCAGGCCTAGGTGTGATGGGAATGGTAATTTCAGGACTGGATCCTACCCAGCTAAACTTTTTTTTTTTGAAGTCACAAGAATTTTATTTATTTATTGTAGCCAACACTTTTATGGTATTTGAGAGAACTCAAAATTTCTTTGATTGGGGTTCGAATCTCTACAATTAAATTAGGAAGGTAAGGTATTTATTTATTTAAAAAAATCCAAACCATCAAAATATACACTTTATGTAATATCAAGATATAAAAAGGGAAGCCATGATAGAATGAAAAAGACAACCATCAACAGTCAAGGAGCACCAGCACCTGTCTGCCAGGCTGGGCCTATGATTACCTCAAAGAGGCCTGACGAGATGAAGATGATTCTGCAAGACCTACTTGGAGGTTACAGGCAATCACTGACAGTGTTTAAATATTTTTATAAATAACATCAACAAAGATATCCCATACTTTCAGTTTTGCTTCAGCCTGGTTCTTGATAGCATGTCGATTTCCTGTCTGGCTGGATATTTATATTGGACTTCCTTCTGCGTCTGGCTCCACTCTACCACATTTATGACTAAGTGATGTCATTTGTGCCCTGAATGAAGGAGGAGAGAATCCAAACATGACCAGAAGTTCCCATCTCTGTCAATCACTGCAGCTCACCCAGCCGCCACTGTGCTTTGGTATCCAACATTTTTGAAGTGTCATTTTCTAATACTGTTCTACATCAGTATCTTCTTAGGTCATTAGGAAAATTTCAGCTCTGTAAACACTGGGAGGGACAGCTGTTTTGTTGAATTAGTTTTCGTTCTGAAGAGAGTTGCTCCAGGAAGAGTCATGTCTTACCCATTTGTCCAGATCCTAAAAGAAACTATTGTTTTCTCTAAAAAGACAGAAGGACCAAGCTTTATTTCTCTATGTAGCCTTGGCTGGCCTTTGAACTCACAAAGATCCTCCTGCAGCTGCCTCTAGAGTGGCTACTTATTGCATACACAACCACCCCTCAGTAACACCTTCTCATTCACCAGTGTCTGTCTTGAAACAGGTTGCAGCTGGACTGGCTGTTAGTGGTATAACCATAACTTAGAATGGACAACTTTAATTGCCAGGTCAAATGAACAGGTGAAAAAAGCTAGAGCACTGCTGAAGTTCCTCAGAGTTCATGATTTTAGGCCTTCAGTGTATAAGCAGGGCTGCCCCTGACATCTCCTCCCTTCTCTAAGTACAGAAGGGCTGAGGTGATTCTTATCTTGCAAAGGCGGGGATAGAGGCCTGACCTCCAGTAATTGAAGTGGCCTGATGTCTTTTTCCTGGAGAGGGACTACTTTTGACATCAACCCCTATGCAGTCAGGCTTGTCCCTCAGGGAACCCAGAGAGATAGTTTTAACTTTTATTTATATTCCCTTGCAGTGCTTAGCCTTGCAGCCTAAACAAGAATTCAGATCGCCAGTCAGAGGGAGTTCTGGGTGGCCCCTCTCTGCTTGGTCTAGGGGTGGAAGTCCCCTCTTTTAGGTTGGGTGGAGATGGGTTTTGGGAAGACCCTGGATAGAGTAACAACCTCATCTTGAGTCTCGTGGTCCTCCATAGTTAACTTATGATAATGTATCTGAATAGGTTTTGCTACCAAATTGTTTATCTGTTGTTTCACAAAGTTCCAGCTAAACTTATTATCTGTACAAAGGCAGGCAGATCTCTGAATTCATTTGCAATGTTAAAAAAAATGTGCTGGCTGTCTTTTTGAAGAATCAGGGAATGTTGATTTGTTGAATAATCAGAAAGGAACCTGGAATAAATGGCTGAATTGGTATGTAAATAAAAAAACTGGCCTTGGTTTTTTGAAAGCTGAGTTGTCTGCGTGAGCTGTCTGGAGATCTCCAGAAAAAATTATCTCAAGCAGAACACAGGGCTGTCAGCTTGTACCCCACGATTGTCTTCAAGTTGTTTTATTCACTGCTCTCAAACACCCCTTTTCTAAGGAACCCATCTCCAAGCTGAGGCTGGTTCTTGGCAGGTGTCTACAACACAGCTTCTGCACCTAAGGCACAAGTATCATTTCATGGTTATCACATCTGTTGTGAGATTGTGCCTGTTATGAATAACAGAAAACCTCACATATGATATGGCAACAATATAGCTGTCTAAACAGGATGCAAAGAAGAATGTTATCAGTAGATGCTGTATTAATCAGAGTTCTCTAAATGAACAGAATTTATTGAACACACACACACACACAACTTATTTGATTGACTTACAGAATGTAGTTCAGCTAGTCCAATAATGGCTTTCTCACAGTTGAAGGACTGAGAATTCAGGGGTTGTTCAGCTCTTGAAGGTGGATGTTCAGCTGGTTCTGGAGTCCTAGAGGATATTTGGAGAGCTATGATTTCTAGTTTTTGTTGGAATCCCAAGGAAGTTATTTCTAGTGTAGGTAAAAAATGCCTCAACAGGAGGATGGATGAACTAGCCAGTGAGAGTGAGGGGAAGCAGCAAAAATCAAGTTTCCTTCTGTGCTCTTTCATGTAGGCAGCCACTAGCAGGGGTAGCTCACATTTAGGGCTGAGTCTTTCTATCTCAAATAATCCAGTTAAGGAAATCTCTCACTGGCATGCCAAGCAGCTTAAGTTTTAGTTGATTCCAGTTGTAGACAAACGAGAACCAAGAAACAGCTCTCATACACTGCTCCTGAATCTTATGGGACCCCAACTCTAGACAAAGAACTATAGGCAACTAAGGAATGCTGAGAATGGAAGAAATATTCTTTCCCAGGAATGACAGCACTCCTCCCTGCCATTGGTTATACAACAGTAATTAGTTAGCTAGGTTTCTTTTTTGTTTGTTTGTTTTACTTAAAATGTTTTCATGCAATATATTTTAATTATACTCTTTCCCTTCCCCCAACTCTTCTTCTCTAGAATGTCCCCACTTTCTTGCCAACCCAACTTCACATTCCTCACCCCTCTCTCAAAAAGAAAATTACAAAAATTGAAAATCAAAACTGGCTATGCTCATCTCTCTCTTCTCTGTCACACTTACTTCTCCTCAGGATTTTAAGGCTTAATCACTTACCTATTTTTTGCTGTATATTTTAAGTTTGCATGTATCCATTTAATCACCCACTTATCCTATGTACCATGCATCTATTCTTCTACATATTGTTCCATTGCTATAATGTGGTCTAGTAAATTGTAACATAGTAAAGAATAATACAAAGCTCTTATCTTCATGGATTTTTCAAAAAGTATTTTAGTACAAAATAAATAAAAATGACATAAATGTAGCAATAATGACTGTGGATAATGAAAAATTTCTTGAATAACAACAAAAAGAACAATTTGTAAGGCTAGAAGTTGTCAGAGCCAAAAAGTTTCTCAGTGCAATAGCTACTATAACAAAATAACGCAGACACTAATTTATACAGAAAAAATGTTATTTCTGATAATTCTAGAGGCTGAGATGTTCTGGTTCAAGATGTGGCTAGGTTTCAGCATCTGTTGGGGGCTGTTCTTTGTTTTCCGGGTGATACCACATTAATGTGTGCTCTGAGAGGAGTGAGTCTTGGAAGGTGGACCAGCTAGCCCAACCCTAGGTAAAGCCTCTTTTATAAGAGTCTTCATCTCACTCACAAAGGAAGTGTGCCAGGTGTTAGATCAATTTCTTAAACATGCTACCTCTTTATCTTTTCTTATTGGCAACTAAATGTTGGAGAGGACACAATTTGCCCATTACCCTGAGCCCCGAATTAACTGTAGTATCCATGGTGGCAAGCTTCAAATGGACCTGTTCTGTGAGAAATAGGAGGTAAGAAAATGTGCAGACGAATGAGAGTTGACACCATGTTCTGGGATCAAACAGATTAAAAAGACGTAAGTTAAAGAGAGGATACATTATTTATTTACAGATTAATGTTTCTCATTAGGAAGAAGCATGATGGATGGAACAGAGCTCATTGAGGGGCCCTAGGGGTGGGACAACTACGAAAGGCCATGTTTTGGAATCATTTCTAGATCCACCAGTGTGCATCCTTGAACCTTAATTTTTTAACTGACATAAAACAATAGCACATACTTATGGAATACAATATGATGACTTGGTATGTGTATACAATGTGTAACAATCTGCATCTTGGGACGTGCCTATTTGTTTGTATTACCTGTAAAATCTTCTGCTAAGGTTCTTATAGTATGCATATTGAAGTGTTTTCTTCTCGATATTACTGTGTAACAGAACACTACCAGTTCTTCCTCTTACCTAATCTGCTATTTATGGGTATCCTTCTATCTTTCATCTCCACCCTCTATCATCATCCCGAGTCCCTGATTCCACTCTCCAATTCTGTGAAATAAACTTTATTTTTAATGTATTTTTTGATATTCTACTTATTTGCATTTCAGATGTTATCCACTTTTCCCATTCCCCCCCCCCCGGAACTCCATATCCTGTCCCCCCTCTCTCTGCTTCTATGTGAGTATGCCCCTACCCATCTACCCACTTCCCCTCCCCGCCCTCGAATTCCCTTACACTGGGACATCCTGCCTTTACAGGACCAAGGATCTCCTCTCCCACCTATGCAGGACAAGGCCATCCTCTCCTACATACACAGTTGGAGCCATGGGTCCCTCCATGCGTGTTCCCAGGCTAGCTGTTTAGACCCTGGGAGCTCTGGTTGGTTGGTATTTTCACTCTTTCCATGGGGCCGAAAACCCCTTCAGCTCCTTCAGTGTTCTCTCTAACTCCTCCATTGGGAACCATCAGTTCAATGGTTAGCTGTGAGTATCCACCTCTGTATATATCAGATTCTGGCAGAGCCTCTCAGGAGACAGGTATATCAGGCTCTAGTCAACATCTACTTCCTGGCATCCACAACAGTGTATGTGTTTGTTGACTGCACATGGGATGGATTCCCAGGAAAGGCAGCAGTCTCCAGACAGCCCCTCATCCTAGCTCTGCTCCATACTTTGTCTCTGTATTTGCTCCCTTGAATATTTTGTTAGTCCTAAGAAGGACTGAAGCATCCATACTTTGGTCTTCCTTCTACTTGAGCTTCATGTGGTCTGTGAGTTGTATCTTGGGTATTGTGAGGTTTTAGCTAATATCCACTTATCAATGAGTGCATACCATGTGTGTTCTTTTGTGATTGGGTTATCTCACTCAGGATGATATTTTCTAGTTCCATCCATTTGCCTAAGAATTTCATGAATTCATTGTTTTTAAGAGCTGTGTAATACTCCATTGTGTAAATGTACCACATTTTCTGTATCCATTCCTCTGTTGAAGGACATCTGGGTTCTTTCCAGCTTCTAGCTATTATAAATAAAGTTGCTATGAACATAGTAGAGCATGTGTTCTTCTTATATGTTGGAGTATCTTTTGGGTACATGCCCAGGAGTTGCATAACTGGGTCCTCAGGTAATGCTATGTCCAATTTTCTGAGGAACCGCCAGACTGATTTCCAGAGTGTTTGTACCAGCTTGCAATCCCACTAACAATAGAAGAGTGTTCCTTTTCTCCACGTTCTTGGCAGCATATGCTATCCCCTGAGTTTTTGATTTTAGCCATTTTGACTGGTATGAGGTAGAATCTCAGGGTTGTTTTGATTTGCATTTCCCTGATGACTAAGGATGTTGAAGACTTCTCTAGGTGCTTTTCAATCATTGGAGTTTCCTCAGTTGAGAATTCTTTGTTTAGCTCTGTACCCCATTTTTAATAGGGTTATTTGATTGTCTGGAGTCTAATTTCTTGAATTCTTTGTATATATTGGATATGACCTCTCTATCAGATGTAGGATTGGTAAAGATCTTTTCCCAATCTGTTGGTTGCTGTTTTTTCCTATGGACGGTGTCCTTTGACTTATAGAAGCTTTGTAATTTTATTAAGTCCCACTTGTCAATTCTTGATCTTAGGGCATAAGCCATTGGTATCCTGTTCAGGAACTTTTCCCCTGTGCACATATGTTTGAGGCTATTCCCCACTTTCTCTTCTATTAGTTTCAATGCATCTGGTTTTATGTGGAGGTCCTTGATCCACTTGGACTTGAGCTTTGTATGAGGAGATAAGAATGGATAGATTTGCATTCTTCTACGTGCTGACCTCCAGTTGAACCAGCACCATTTGTTGAAAATGCTGTCCTTTTCCCACTGGACAGTTTTAGCTCCTTTGTCAAAGATCAAGTGACCATAGGTGTGTGGGTTCATTTCTGGATCTTCAATTCTATTCCATTGATCTTCCTGCCTGTCTCTGTACCAATACCATGCAGTTTTTATCACTACTGCTCTGTATTACAGCTTGAGGTCAGGGATGGTGATTCTTCCAGAAGTTCTTTTATTGTTGAGAATAGTTTGTACTATCCTGTCTTTGTTTGTTTGTTTGTTTAGTTTTTTTGTTATTCCAAATTAATTTGAGAATTGCTCTTTCTAACTCTGTGAAGAATTCAGTTGGAATTTTGATGGGGATTGCATTGAATCTGTAGATGGCTTTTGGCAAGATGACCATTTTTACTATATTAATCCTGCCAATCCATGAGCTTGGGAGATCTTTCCATCTTCTGAGATCTTCTTCGATTTCTTTCTTCAGAGACTTGAAGTTCTTGTCATACAGATCTTTCACTTGCTTGGTTAGATTCACACCAAAGTATTTTATATTATTTGTGACTATTGTGAAAGGTGTCATTTCCTTAATTTCTTTCTCACCCTGTTTATCCTTTGAGTAGAGGAAGCCTACTGATTTTGTTGAGTTAATTTTATATCTAGCTACTTTGTTGAATTTGTTTATCAGGTTTAGGAGTTCTCTGGTGGAAGTTTTAGTGTCACTTAAGTATACTATCATACCATCTGCAAATAGTGATATTTTGACTTCTTCCTTTCCAATTTGTATCCCCTTGACCTCATTTTGTTATGCAATTGCTCAGGCTAGAACTTTGAGTACTGTATTGAATAGGTGAGGGGAGAGTGGGCAGCCTTATCTAGTCCCTGATTTTAGTTTGATTGCTTCAAGTTTCTCTCCATTTAGTTTGATGCTGGCTACTGGTTTGCTGTAAATTGCTTTTACTATGTTTAGGTATGGGCCTTGAATTCCTGATCTTTCCAGGACTTTTACCATGAAGGGGTGTTGAATATTGTCAAATGCTTTCTCAGCATCTAGTGAGATGATCATGTTGTTTTTTTGCTTTGAGTTTGTTTATAGAGTGGATTACATTGATGGATTTCCCATATATTGAACCATCCCTGCATTTCTGGGATAAAGCCTACTTGATCATGATGGATGATTGTTTTAATTTATTCTTGGATTCCATTTGCGAGAATTTTACTGAGTTCTTTTTGCATTGATATTCATGAAATAAACTTTTTAAACTTCTACAAGTGATTGGAAACTATGATAGCTGTCTTTCCCTGTTTGGTTTATTTCACTTAGTGTAATGTTGAGTCTTAAAACTTTAAGATGAGAAATTTCCCAGTAGCTTAAAATCAGATGTTTATTACCCAAAGACATTCAGAGTAATTGTTCCCAATTCACAGGACACATTATTAAGCTCTTCAGAAGTTTTCAACTTAAAACACTGTCTTCAGCATGGGTCACAATCATAATCTAAAGGGGGAGGGGAAGCAAGTTAGTAAAAAACAAACAAGCAAATAAACAAAAGCAAACAACAACAACAACAACAACACCCAAAAGAATAAAAGTAAACAGCAAAAATCCCCCCAAATTTAGCAAAGATACAATTAATAAAAGAGATATCTTTAAGTATAAAACTTGCTCATTTTTATTCTATCTGTTCACATGGCATCAACATGATCTATATTTCTCTTTTTATCACTGGGCATATATATAGTTCATTTATTACCCAGAAGGAAGGGAGCAGCTTATGGTCATAGGAAGAACACCAAGCATTGGAAGGCCAGGGCCCAACTCTGCTTTGTTTACATCCAGAAATAGATGAAAACTTTCCAAAGATCACTTCCATTAACTGTGAAATAGGGAAATTGTATAGAGCCTGTCTATCTCATAGCGTTTTGGTGGCCTTTTGCCAAATAACTTTATAAATGCATGGTTCCTGTCCTGCCCCCTCCATATATTATGAAGACTTATAGCTGACAAGGCAATCCCCTTGATTACAAATATCTCTTTACCAGGGCTATTCCAAAGACCTCAAAGATCATCTATATATGTTGAGAATACTCCTGTATCAGGACAGGCGATTATCATGCCCAAGCAATTCTAAATCGAGACTCAAGGCAAGTTCAAGGAAGTATTATTAATGTAGTTCTGCATTGTAGTGACTGGTGTATTCAATTTATTTCCCAAAGAGACGATAAATTCCTGAATGTTAGAAACCATGTCTTGTATAATATTCTCATATTCCCACTATTGGCAGCAGTTATGAGCTCAATAAAGATTAGTTATATGAATCAGTGCAAGTAGGGAGGTAGGCTGCAGAGCTGTATCACTACATATATAAACACTCTATAAATCTTCCAGTCCATATATACAGTTTCCTTGCTTCTCCATGTCTCTGCTTTTGGAATGTCCATATTATGAAACTAGATTAGTTTTCTTGGGCCATGTTCCTTATTCCCTGGTGTCATGCTTACCCTCCCATAAATATTTCCAAAGACATTCCAGAAAGATATACACACCTCAATTTTCCTAAGAAAAGTTTACTTGCTGTAAATGTTTTGGCAAAGTTAGTTCCGTTTCTTGAAGTCTGTGGAAGACATGGTATAACGATATAGCTCCTTTTATTCCTTTATCTTAGGCATGCTGCAATGGCTTCTGCTAGGTATTTTAGTGAAGGCAGAGAATAAAATTGCCCAGAACACTAGAAAGCTCATCACAGAAGTATACTCCCAGGTCATTTCCTGACTGCACTCTGAGGGTGACTAAGCTGTGATGAGGTTGTTACAGATACAGGAAACAGCTGCAGAAGAACACACTGCCGGGAAATCTGCCTCTTGTTGTCTTAAGCCAAACTTGTTATCTCTTCTGAATGTAAGCTTTTTGATCAATGTCATTGTCAAGTACGTTCCAAACACACTGTGATAATTTCAAAACATGACTAGACAAGAATATTGAGCCTGTCCAAGTGCTCAGAACACCTGGCCTTGTTTCACAACTCGATATAAAATACAAATGGAACTATTTGACCCTACCCTAATCTCGTCACATCCCTTTAAGTGTGTGGTGCCCAGTAGACAAAATCTCAAACAAGCTTGAGTAGCTAGACTTTTGTGGTTGTGTTGATTTGTACTTGAGAGACATTATGACATTTGAGGTCAATTTCGTATCTCAGAAATTAGGAGGTTTGGAGTCGGCTACTAGCTACAATGTTGGTCAGTAATCAACTCATATGTTGGACAAACCATTTCATCCTTTAAGATTAATATTCTTACCAGTTAGTGAAGATAGTTGAACTGAATTTTGTATGTTTTTCCAGCTATCATATTCTTTAGTGCTAATCACTTATTACACAAAATAACACAATGCAAACTTAAGAACTTCTTCTAGTAAGTTCAAGACTGGCTGAGAAGTACTGACTGCCAGAAGCAGATTACTCCATTCTTTACATAAAGAAACAACATTTTTTTCCTCATAAATTAAAGCAAAGTTCCAGGCTAGAATTACAAGGTGAAGAATAATTCCTTTCAGGGATTGGATGAGAACTCTCTATTATCTCAGAATTGGACATAAATGTTCAGAACTAAAATTAAAATGACACTTGGGATGTCCATGTTTATAAGACTGGTTAATGGATGTTATTTTAGACAGACTATTTTTTTGTCATTTTTTGTTTCTTATTTATTTATCAAAATTATTTATATGTGTGGTTATGTGCCTACTTGTCTGTATGTGCACCATTTGTGTGCTGGTCTCTATAGAGGTCAGAAGAGGGTGGGGGGACAGTGGAAGTACAGTGATAGATAGTAGTAAGCATCCTGGTATGGGTGCTTGGAGCGGAACCTGAGTCCTTTGTAGGAGCAGTATGTCCTTCTCATTCCTGAGCCATTTCTCTAGTCTACTATTTTAAAACATAATAAAATATCCATTTTACTTTAAACAAGATTATGACTATCTGTATGAGAGTAGAAAATTAAACACCAGAATGACTAAGTCTAAGCAGAAAAAGCCTTGCTTTCCTGGCGGGGAGTTTTTTTGGGGAAATCTGTTCCTTTAGTCAAGAGATCCAAACCCAGCATTCCTAGACTAGCCCCATGGAGATCCTGACATATCTGCATGACAAACTCCAAGGCAGAGGATATGCAGAACTCTCAATGTTGAACTGACAGGTCTAAGTAAGTGAGAAATAGAAGGTCTGGGTAAGGGAGGAGGAGCAGAGAACGGGTAATTTTGAACTTTCTCATGTGAGAATGCCCACAAAAGTCTTGTAGTCAAGGAAAACCTAGAAGCAAGAGGCTGTGGGGCACATGATTATAAGATGACACATCCTATTCAAAATTTCAAGTTTGGATTAATCTCCTGGGATTGAAATGGTATAGTTAAAAGACTATAAGAGTTCTGTGAATAACTTGCTTCTGAGTCCTTTAGAGAGGTACACAGCAAACATCTCACAGAGAAGGCCACTCATCTGCCCACAACTTTCCACTTCTCTTTGTTTTCTAAGTGGAAGGGATTCAGAAAATGGATGAGGAAGAATGGATAGAGTACTCCACTTCTTTCTCGATCCATGTGCTTCAGGATGATGCTAATGGCCTAGGAGAATTGGACAATATAGGATGTGGGGTTAAAGTTCAGAGAAATGAGTCAGTTTTATCTGTTTACAAATTTGACTCCTTAGTAGCTTAGTGTACCTTAAAACCCATGGGAAATGACGACAGTTTCAGAAGAGGTAGTGAGGGGTGGGCCTTGCTGGTAGGGGGAAAGGACTGTTAAAATTAAAACACAGGGTTGGAGAGATGGCTTCATAGCTAGCAAGGCTTACAACTCTTGTAGAATCCAGGTTCATTTCCTGTCGTTCACAATCAGCTTCCAGCTGCCTGGAACTCTAGTTCCAGGGGATCTGACACTCTCTGGCTTTCTGAGATGCCTGAATGAAAATGGTACACATAAAACTCAAACACACACACACACACACACACACACACACACACACACTTCCATACACACATGCATACTCTCATTCAAATGGATACAAAGTAAATCTCTTCCGAAAAAATTTATTTTTGACATAGAATTTTCTCTGTAGCTCAGGCTAGCCTCTAACTTGTGGTCACCTTGCATCGCTCTTCTGCACACTAAGTTTCTAGAGTTATGTCACCAGACCTAGTGTAAACAACATAAGACATTTTACTTTACTGTTTATCCTTCTCTATCTAGAACTTTTAACAAATAGGCAGTCAAATAATAGAATTTTCTAATACCTTCATCCAAATTGTGATTTGAGTCTGGACTATGGAACATAGGCCTATGCTTTGAAACACTTGAACCCCGATTGGTGGAACTATTTTGAAAACTAAGACCTTCACATTGTAGGGCCTGGACAGCTAGAGTAGGTACCATGGGTGAGCCTTTGGATGTCATTAGTCTGGTCCCAAGTCTGGTTTATGCTCTGTTTCCTATCTTCTACCATGTTAACGCCCTCTGCCTTACACTCCCCTCATCAAGCCTTCTCCACCAGGAAGACTGAAATTCTTCTGCAGCTGAGAGGTAAGGTAAACCTTGTTGCTGTCAGATTTGGTTAATTGTGCTAACACAATCCAGAACAGGGAATGGTACTGCTCCTGCCACTATTGTGTAGATTAGCCACTGTGTCTGATGTTACTTCAAGAGTTTGTGGAAAATCATGAAATACCGGCTTCCATAGAAAAGAAAGATGCTACTCCCACTGTTCCAAATTATCCACAGAAATGTTTTTCCCTGTTTCTATGGGGAAGTGATTCTCCACAGTTTCATATTATTGCATGGTCTAGTATATAAAATTGAATAACAAACATGCCCTGGAAGGTAAAGGTAAATGACCAAGTTCCCAGAGACTTATCTACCAGGAGCCCTTGCATTCCACTGATATATATATATATATATATATATATATATATATATATATATATATA
>NW_021621192.1:2075780-2098652 GCF_004785775.1 Grammomys surdaster
TATATATATATATATATATATATATATATATATATATATATATATATTTTACATTCACAGTGAAAGTTTCCCCTTTTCCTTCTGCTCCAAAAAGGAGGGAAATGGGTATCTGCTGTCATATATATGCTCAACTAATACCTTCAGTATTGTTTTGTGATATGAATCCTGCTGAAAGCCAATGTGAACAACTGGACCTCCTTTTGGTGACAGGTAACTACAGCTACAGCTGATGTTTCTAAAGGTATATGTAACATAGACTATAGACATATATTTTATACATACATGATATACAAGAATACTTATGGTCATACAAAACATACTATGCTTAGTATATACATTTAAATTTCAATAGGAAAAATACTCAGTATTTTGAAGGTTAGCAATTGTATCCTTCTGTTTAAGAAAAATAACATACTAACCAAAAATCACTTTTAATGTAGTATAAAGCATTTTATATGTTATTTCTACAGTGCTATTTTAGAGACAAGGATATTTTAATTTATCTGCAAAATAAAATAACTTGATTTCATATTTCTTAGTCTGATCATATTTGAATCTTAATAATAGTAGAAGTGCATATTGCAATGATCTATTACTAAGACAGAAATATCTTAACTATTCACAGTTAAAGCCTAAGCTTGGAGCACATTCTGATTTGAGAATCCTTTTCTATCTGTAAATGCAGGATGAAAAACCACACATCAGTGAAAATCTACATGTAAACAAGAATGTTTTGTAATCAAGTTGAAGTTCATTTATCAACTTTTGAGCTCTCATTGGGAATAAAGCACTCAGATACAAACAACGATATATTCTCAACTTTGGAGGAGGGTACTGACAAACAAGAGTATCTCAGGGAGACGTCCTGAGTACAGGGACAAAAGAGAAAAGGCTTAAAACATGCTGAGTCTAAGGAGAACACAAAGCAGATATGCCTGGGAATTATTTCTCAACCTTGACGAACTTCCTGTGGACTTAAAAAAAATGTCTACTCAAGGCCCTAAATAAGATGAAGATAAAGAATTTTGAGATGATACTCTTGTGATTCCCTGTGGATTCTCATTGTATTTCAATTGAAACTCACTGTTAGGGTCTGGAGAGTAAAATGGGACTTAATGAGAAATGAACAAATTCCCCCATCTGTAAAATACCATGATCGAGTCATCAGGTTAAATAGTTAGAAGGTGGGCACATTCCTGAACAAAGGGCAGATGATTTGCACCTCTTAACATACAGTACTCCATTGTGAGGATGTATTTTAAACTGTATTTAAGATACAAAGCCCTTTGAAATGCACAGGAATACTCACTGCCCCATAGGCTAAGAGCTCTTGGAACACAAAGCTCATGACATATTTATCTTTGTATTTCTACAAGTTCTAACATAAGGTTTTGCACCCAGTAGGCATCCAATAAACTTTTGCCAAAAGAGCAAATGAGTGAATAAAAGAACAGCACAAGTAAACACACATGGAACTCTTGAAACAGCACACACACACACACACACACACACACACACACACACACACAAGATTAAAGAGAAATAGTATCCTTATGGTTTACATTCAAGTGAAGGTTTGTAGGGATATGTGAACTTATGGAATGAATCAGATTAAGTTGATTTATCACAACTTTCAAACAAAATGTGAAGAAACTGGAAAAATATGCATAGGAACATGTCCCTTATGTTAAATGCTTAAGCCAAGAAGAAAGCTTCATGCACAGACAATTTAAACAACAGGAGATTTCCAGGAAAAAAAAAAGATCAATATTTAAATTAACAGTGGAATTCTTGGAAAGCAACCACATTTTCTTTGGAGTCTCCCCTGATCCCCCGGCCCCCGCTTTTTTTAAAGATGGTCTGACTTTGAAAATTAATATGAAACTCCAGTCTCTGTCTCTCTCTGTCTTTGTCTCTCTCTGTCTCTCTCTGTCTCTTTGTCTCGCTGTCTGTCTTTCTTTCTGTCTCTGTCTATCTGTCTCTCTGTGTCTGTCTTTCTGTCTCTCAGTATCTCCCTCTTTCTCTGGAAATAATGCTTGAATTCAGACATTATAAAGATATTTGGAAACAGTAAATCGCTATTACAAAGTGGTAAATACATTCAAGAAAGCATGAAGAAGGTGGAGACTTATGAAAGCTTTGTGCTTTCATTCCTCTCTGTGACTTTAAGGAACTATACTGAGCAAACATTCCCTCATTGCTGGCGTCAAAGGAAGGCAACTCTTTGGGACTTCTGCTGTGACGTAACTTCTTGCTAACTGTCACCATCCTGCCATCGTTCTGTCTCTTAACCGTGCTGCAATTTCCATATCACAGACAGAAGAAATAAGCTGTGATATTTAGGTGCTTGGGCTCTGGAATGTTAACATCCAGGCCCAGAGTATTACTAGATCTGAAATGTTACACAAACATTCAGTGAGTGTGAAGAATAGATGATGGACAGGGACAGCATCTTGTTGGAAACACCTTTATTGACAATTAAGAAGAGGAAGCTAGGGCTGTGCAAGACTCCAAGGAGGAAGACTGTGAACAATATAGAACAGTCATGCAGTGCAAGAGTAGAAATGTTAGTCTCTAGATAAGCCGTACAGTTGATCTGAGGAATGATAACAATCGTGGTGGGCCTGAGCTCCATGATAGATGTGGTGGTTTGAATGAGAAGTACCCACACAGACTCATGTACTTCAATACTCCATCTTCAGTTAGTGGAACTGTTTGGCAAGGATTAAGGATTAAGGATTAACTGTGGCCCAGTTGGAATAGGTGTGATACTGGGGGTGCACAAAAACCTACATCAGATCCAGCACCCCCTTTCTCTCTCTGCCTGTTACTTGTGGATCAGATATAAGGTCTAAGCTACAGCTCCAACATTATGTCTGCTTGTCTGTCACCACAAGGATCATGGACTAACCCTCTGAAACTGTAAACAAGCCCCCAATTAAAGCTTTATTTTATAAGCTGCCTTGGTCATGGTGTCTAGCACCTATTCACAGCAATGAAACAGTAACTAATACAATAGAGCAACTTAGGACGCAGCTTCTCACTTTTCACTCTGGTCCTTCAGAAGTATAGGAAAACCCCACTTCTGGATTCTGCTCATTAAGTTACCTTGAGAGGTGAACATTCTTAGCAATCAGCAATTCCCCACTGAGGCTGAAATGAAGGGGGAAAAGCATTTGAAGAAGATTGTAGCTACTATTAATGGAACTGAGTGCTGAAGCAGGATAACATATTCACTGAAACACATCCATCCATTTGGTGCAGGGATAAGGGTATACTCCAAGTGCCGGTAGTTACAGAGATTTATGTGGTACTCTGGAAAATAAAACTGAACTAATTTAGCTATTTAGGGAAGAAAGAAAGGGGATAGAAGTTCCTTTTCAAAAAATTAAAATTAAGAGATATTTGTTGGGACCAAGGAATCTTTCTTGAAATAAAAGCATCTATATTAGAGATCTGGAGGTACTGTGCATTTGACAAAACTAAAAGGATTCACCAAGGTGAATTCTTGTTTTTTGGTAAATCATAGAATACTATGCGTCTTTAAATCTGGGCTACAGAGATGACTCAGAAGTTAAGAGTACATACTGATCTTGAGGACATAAGTAGGGGTGCCTAGCACCTACATTGGGTAGATCACAACTGTCAGCTTCAGGGTATCCAGTGCTCTCCTCTGTCCTCTGTAGGTGCCTCCATTTATTTTCATGCCCCACAGACACATGAGCAAAACTTGAAACGAGACCTTTAAAATTATGTCGCATATTTTTAAAATACACATAATAAAAAGAATAATTCTTATGCTATAAATGAATAAATGTGCACTTTAGATATGTGCTCAATTTTATTGATGAGTGTATATGATTAAAAAGGACTGAAGCCATAGCACTAAAGCATCAAAGAAACAAAATATTCATTCTCTCAAAAGTCAATATTAAATAAGGAATCATCGAGTCAGCGACGTGAAAGAAAAATGTTTTGGCAAAGTAAAAATTTAAAAAGTGGAAACAGGTGTGTCTTAATGTGAAGGCACACATTTAAAAAAAATCTTATTTTTTGTGTTTTCTTGAAGCCTCTGCTTATATCTTAATGAGGTGAGCTTTATGAAGTTGGGAACTGAGTAGAACTTAATAATATTTTTATTTTATTACTTTTCCAGAACAAAGACTTTGGTCATCAATGACTGATCCTGGCATACCAAAAATATCAGGTATGAAATAAATATTTCTGAGAAGAAGGTGCCAGGAGAATCTACTTTGATTCTTTTCTTAACTCAATGGTCTTTGGATGTCCTAATGTCTCATTTTTAATCAGACAGAAAGAAAAAATAATCAGGTGTCCCAGTTGCCAAAACTGAGGCAATCATGTTTCCTTTTTATAACCGAGGTAGTAAAACAATGTCAAAGACAGAAAATACCTTGTTCCAAACACTGAAAAATTCTGGGTGTTGATATAGCTTGGTTATAATGATGGCATTAGCAATCAGCTGAATAAGTAAAAGATTTATCTTCATATACTGTCTATTTTTAGGCCTGAGGGTCTAATGATAGAATTTATAGGTCATATGAAAGGTAAAAGTTTTTCCTCGGTGGAGGTGAAACTACAATTATTCAATATATTAAGAAGTTTTATAGTTATTGTGTGTGTGTGTGTGAAGCAGGTCCTGCTGGAAGTTCTTTATTATGCAAAAGATACATTCCAGTCTGAATTAATCAGTGGAAGGACATTTATTTGGGTCCCAGTCCATTTCTTTGGGTTTTTCTTTGGCATTGAGGGCTGGGTGACCTTCACCATGGCAGAATGCTATTTTAGTATAATAATCTCATAGAATTTTGGGAAGGTGAGGAAGGGCAAGCATTTATATATGAAGGATTGTAATAAGCTATTGACAGGACAACCAAATATTCTGCCAGCATTTAGCTCTGCCCACATAGCAACCGACAACTGAAAACACAGGCACACACTTTCATACGATGTGGGGCTGTAGGTCATCCCAACAAGTAACTGCATGCCACAGATTTCCTTCTGGTCAGAACCATTCTAGATGTTCTTTTTTAACTAAAAGTTTATGTAAACATGAACATTTACACCACATTGCAATACTTTTTTCATCATTAATATTAGGGTTCAATTGTCAGGGCTGTTACAATTTACTTCAGAAATATTATTACAGCCAAACACTTCTCAACAGTAAAAGCATTCTCTGAGAAGTTAAGTCTAACTTTAAAAAAATCTATAATTGAAATTGTACTTTTAATATATCTTTCACACATTTTTTTTATTTATAACACATTTCAGCTTTAGTAGAATCTTAGTTCTTTATTTCTTCTTCATATTATTTAAGAATTGTACTTTTAGTGTTAATTTAAATTCCAAGTAGCTTGTCCATTTTGGTAGGTCTGTGGGCTTGACTTCCAGGTGCTCTTTCACCCCAGGATAACCTAGATAAGGACCAAATGGCAACTAGAACTATGAACCTGAAATCATTTGTATCAAGGATACATTCATACTCTATGTCCGTGTAGGTTTCTGGCTTCCCACAATCCAATCCGAGCATCGTGAACTGGAAATAAAGTGATTTGTTCTTAAGATAGAAATGTAGGAAAAGCAGAGTGGTATCATGTCCTCCCTCACTGCAGATATATGGCTAGTCTTCTATTACATTTACAAGGACAGAAAGCCATGAAACCTGAAATGGTTACTTAATCAAGTTTTATCTAGATTTATTTTTATTGTATGTGTAGGAATGCTTATCTGAAATATACGTGTATACCACATGAATAGCTAGTGGTGAAGACCAGAAAGGGGAGTTGGATCCTCAGGAACTAAAGTTAAAAACAATTGTAAGCCACTGGAAACTAAACCCAGGTCCTCTGCAAGAGTGTCAAGTGCTTTTAACTGTTGAGCCATCTCTCCTTTGTAACGAACCTACTATTATGGGAGGCAGGTTGGAGAATTCTAAGAAGCAAAGCCTAAGAAAGTTCAGAAAATGAAGCGTCCTGCATCCCGTGAGTATTTACAAGCATCAGTGTGACTAGGGCCTGGAACCCACCTTCCTGTATTAAGCTGGAGTTTAGGATACTAAAGTCAAAATATATTTTAGATGAGCTTAACTCTCAAGTCAGTAGGCATACTTTGAGTATTAGATTATACCATAACATGAGGGTGCGCCAGCCAATCAGTTGAAAGTCTAAAGGAAAAAAAAAAAAAAAACAACTAACCAACCAAAACAAGATTAGACGAAAGGGAAGAAATTCTGCCTACAGATTGCCACTGAGTCAAGAATGTACCTTCATCTTCTGCTAGACTTTTGACATTTCTATGCTGCTGATCTTATTTGCATTTTTCAGACTTGCCATAGTCTCTTTCCTGATGTAAGTGTTTGTGGGTCTATGTGCACACTGAACATATTCTGTTCTTTGTAGGAACTCTAATATAAATATATTGAGATTCTTTTCCCAAATTACTTGAATAAATTATATTGGCATTGTTTTGAGAACAATACAATCTTGCAAATGTGCATTCACATGTCTTTTCTTTATTTAACCAAGCACTGAAGCATGTATGCACTGTTCTGTCAGGGACTGTACATGGTACTGGACATACCAGTAGTAAGACGAAAGTACTATTTGTTGACTTTATATTGAAATGTCCTGCTGATCTTTGCCCAATTGGTTCTGTTGTTAGTCCTAACACCTGCTGGTGTCCAGAAGAAACATTTTCCATACTAAAGTAAAGCCTTGACAACAAGGTCCTTACTCAGAACAGCCTTTCTGGAATTACAATTCAAGTGTTTCCATAGCTGTGGTCAGTTTGCTGCTAAAAATTGCTCTAAAACTGCCAGTTATTAGAAAATTTCCAAATGCTGAGTGCAAACATGCCCTCTATCTGACAATTAGTCTGCTTTGTTTTGTTTTGTCTAGTGTTCAAGGTAAACAATTGGAAGAGGTTTCCTGTCACATTCTTCCTTGCTAGGCTGATATTTAATAATTTACAAATAACTGTTTCTCAGCAGGAGCAGGGGCTGTCTCTGACTCTGTTGTCTGCCTTTGGATCCCTTTTCTATGACTGAGCTGGCTTGTCTAGCCTCAATAGAAGAAGATACTCCCAGTGCTATTACAGCTTGATTTGCCAAGACTGGTTGGTATCCATGGGAAGCCTCCCTTCCTCTGAGGAGAAAAAGGAGTAGATATGGGAGTAGAGAGGTGAGAGGGATGGACTGGGGGGAATGCAGGGAGGGGAAGCTTCAATCTGGATGTAAAGTAAATAAATAAATAAATAGATAAATAGATAAATAGATAAATAAATAAATAAATGAGAAAAAAGAGAAGTAACTGCTTCTTACCAAACATATTTTCATACCTCATCTTTAACTCTGAAGAATCTTACATCTGATTCTGGATTAAAAAAGGATAAAGAGGATAAGTACAATGACCTCCTTTGCATCTTTGCTCTTCTGTATTGATGAACTGAAAATCAAAAGTCTAGCTCCATGAGACTAGACTTTACCTTGTTGATTCTCTGTGTGTGTGTGTGCGCGTGCACGTGTGCACGAATGTATGTGTGTGTGTGTGTACATGGACATCTGGGTATGGGAAGACCAGAGGTTGATATTTTTTGAGACAGAGTGTGTTCACCATCATGCTGGGGTTTTAAATGAGTGGTGGGACTCTGAACCCAGATACATGTTGTTTTGTAGAAAAGCTTTAAAAACATTACTGTCCTGAGCTTAGAATTTATTTCTATCTTGCCTACTGCTGGAACAAATGACCTGAATTCTAAGAGAAAAATCATCCAGGGAGATTGGAATAAGTCAGGAAAATCCTCAAAACAAAAATCTTCCCCTTTCAGTCCCTATAGACACAGTCACCTCCTCTTGTTCAGCAACTGTAGTGAGACAGCTATAGACTGCAGTGATCAAAGACAGATAAAGTAGCCTGGTCTATTGCATTGTTTACCCTGTCGTGTCTCATGCAGTACATTTTGAATTAATTGCTTCCCCCCTACAAGGTACAATCATTCTACCAAGTTCAATGGTGCTAGGTTAATAACAACATCCTTTCATCTTCACATTAAAAAAAAAAGGACCTTTTCTTTCTTCAAAGCCAAGAAAGAAAAATGGTCTATACTTCATTTTGTCAGGACCAGAGCTGGTCCAACAAACCTGGGAGGGTGAGTTTAAGTTGTTCAAAGAAAGAGAGTAAGATAAAAAATACCTCAGACTAAACATTTACTGTCTATCTGGAGCTGACTTTGACCAGTCTGTAAAATCTGGCAGTATGTGTTAGTGGCAGTGAGTGGTCCTGAGGCTTGCCAGCTTCTCATCCAGAGACTGAGGTGGCCACAGGCATCTAATTATTATTGTCAGAATTCAGAAAGTCTAAATAAACATCAACATTTTCATAAGGAAATGGAGGAATTCCAGATGCGCCAACCCAGGGAGAAAAAGGCTCTAAGAAAGGAAGTGGAGGCAGACGCTCCCACACCTCTTGGACAGACATGCACATTTCCTACTCTGGGCATCCATTTGCCCCCTAACATGAGAATTGGGCAAACATCACTTTCACAGACTAACCCAGCCCAGCCCATCCCAGCCCAGCAAAGGCATATTTTGATTCCAGAAATTCTCCAAGTTGACTAAAGGAGTCTACCTATGAACATTCCTGGCTATTTCCCCTCATTCTGAGACAAGAATGCCCAGGCATTTTTCCTCTCTTTTCCTCAGAGGAAAGAACACCATTGAGATGGAAACTCTCCATTCTAGACAGGTCTGGCTTCTAGAAGACCATAGTCACTGTAAAAGGTTGTGTGTAGTAAGGTCAAACATAGAGAAACACCATGAATGCCATGCACAGTGTTCTGTGATGTTTTGAAGAGAAAGGACAGGTTTTGCTCTTAATAAGAAAGAGACCCTGGCATGTTCTTTTAAGTACGATGTTCTAGGTTGAGTTTTGCTTCTATGTAAATCCACCACACTAAGAACACTTGTTTAAATGTGCTAGAAGAGAATTTGCCTCAAAAATATTAATACAAGAAATTAAAGCTATTCTTTTTGAAAGTGGTGACTTTTTTGTTGTTTGATTGATTTTTGTTGGTTCTCCAGTGTACATCCAAATAGAATTTTCATAGGTTCTCCTGCTGTAGCAGGGAGCCTCTCTGTGAGGAGGAAGGAAGGATGGAAGGGTTCCTCGTGCATGTTTTCACACTCGACACTTATAAGGGCCCAATCACTGTCCCTGAAAAGCAGCACTGAAAATACAGACAATATAGGTTCTCAGATATTTTAATATTTTGATATTTTGAGATTATAATATAACTATATAATTTTCTACTTCCCTTTCCTCCTTCCAAAGCCCCCCTTGTAGCCTCCACCATTGCCTTTTTTCATTTCATGGTTTCATGTTCTTTAATTTTTGTTACATATATCTCTTTATCTCTCTCTATGTATGCATATATATATATATATATATATATATATATATATATATATACCTAAATGTAGAAATCCAATTGGCTCACTCTGCATTATTTTACTTTTATGTTTATGTTTTCAGGGTTTAACCATTTGAGATTGTACAACCTGAAAACTATGCTTTACCTTGGGGAAGATTTTTATCTTATTAGCAGAATTCCTTAGTTGTCTGTAGTTCTTTGACTCACATAGCGGCCTCTCATACTTTTTGTCGTCCATGTTAGCATGAATAATGATGTCATCCTTGCTAAAGTCATGCTTAGGCCACCATGTTGGTGTGACTTCATGGGTGTAGCATCTCTGACTTTTCTCCTTTCCTACATTCTCACAGCAAACTCCCTGATCAGATATTCAGATGGTTGTATTTGAAGTCAAATCCAATAGAATAGTTTTAAGCAAATGAGTTGAAAGTCATTTGGATAAAAAGTAATTCCCTCTGAGGTGGAGGTGTCATTTGCTTAGCATAGATGAACTGCCCACTGTGCTCAGGCACATTTTATCTTCATTCTCTGTTCATGAAAAGGGTAGTTTTGTTCCTTCAAGGCTTATGGGGCATTCAAAAACAGATGGAAAAATATGCAAATGAAGACATAGAAAGAGGGCACTTCTTAAAGAACAGAAACCCACTGGTACCAATGCCTTCCTTGCCAGGATTGTGGGAGACAGGAAGCTGCGGCTGATAGAGTCTGATTTCAATACCCCAAATGTATCTTTGATTTTAAAGTAGGATCCCTCTGTATAAGTGATAGAAATGCTGATTTGATTACAGTCTAGCCTAAACAACCATGCAGGATTTGATTTTCCTTCTTCCTTTGGATGTTTGCATTTTTGCAAGGCTATCAATGAATCCCTTACAACTTAATTGAAGCTGACTTGTGGTTGAAGAAAAATTAGGACAAAAGAAGTTAACAAAGTTCCAGGAATGGAACTTCAGACACAAAATTTATGACCTGATTTAGAGTCATCTGAAGAAACATAGTAGTTTATGAGTCAGTAAATACTGGGTGTTGGTTTCCTTGTTCCTCTCCAAGCTGAGAGGGGTATGATCTATTAATGTCAGGGCAATGCTTGATGGTACTATTCTGTAGGGCTGAGCCAGCCAGTATACTGAGAGTGGGGCCCACATACACTTGAGCAAAATAGACTCAAGATTGCCAATCATTGTCAGCTAAATTAGATGGACCTTAGCACTCAAAGATTAAAACATATTTCAGCCTGCCTCAAAAGGATCATTTAACTTTCAGTATGCTTTAAAACATACCAACCAATTAATAGGATAAGGCCAAATATGTGTTTGGCACATGTTTATCTGCTATATTCATTTGTGTATTTTAATGGAATCTGCTAGTATATGTAAGCTTCTCTACAGAAATACCACTGGAGGGAAGCAACTCACTAAGGTCATTCTTCACTGTACACTGGGGTCGTGTACTGAAGCTTGTAAAAAGGGTCAGGGGTTGGCCAAACCTGTAGAATTTTGGCTTGATATGGATATCATTTATCCCTCATATGAATTATTCATCATGAAACCTATAAAAAAGGCAAATTCATACTGAAAAAATATAATAGAGTATTTCTTGTGATTACAGTTTAATGTTCTCTAATTAAAGCAGAATTAGGAATTGGGAAAATTTGTCCCAGCTCAGTTCTACACATTCACTGTGTGATAACCAGAAAGGTGTAAACAAACTAAGCCCCAGTCTCTTGTTTTGATAATTAAAAGAAGTTTGACTCTTTGATATATTTTACATTCTAGTTATTAATTTGCACGTTGATAAGTGGAAAATGGAAGGAAAGAAATGCAATAATGAGATGGTCTCCTTTTCAGATGCCATCTCTGTGAGGATGCTTTCAGGCCACCTGTAGCCCTCTCTCGTTCACACTTAGCTTAGTCAAGACAGGAACCATGACAAATGATACAAACTAGATACAGAAACTCCAAATAAGCAAACTTTTGATGTCAAGGAAAGTCTAGAGCCAGAGACTCGGATTCTAGCCATGGGGTTGATCTCTCCTTGGTGTCTGAAGACACAAATGGTCAACTTTATAACCGAGGGCTCTTTAACGCTTGCTCTTAGCTCCTATTTATAAATTTGATGCTGTCTGAAGTCATTGACTAAGCTGCTACTCTGCTAGCCATCCAAAGAGAATTTATTTGGGACTCAGGATAGAATGAAGCAATAAATTTCTCTTTAAATAATTCTAATGTATATCAATCACATGTGTTGATTGTCATTATGGTAGACAAAAAGGTAATCACTAAATTTACTAATACTTATGATGGAATATATTTGGATTCTTCTCTTTCTTGTGAGCCAGCTTACTTGACTTACATAATTCCTTGAGCATAATGTTCTTTCCAGATTTACCAGGTTTATCTTTCAACTATAAAAATATCTATCTGTAAATACCCTTTGAGTTCTTCTGGTTACATCAAAGCATATTTTTTCATAGAAAGAAGTTCTCTGTAGCAACTATCAATTCTAGTTAGAAATAGGATATTGCTCAGTAAAGCTTACTTATAGTCATTTAGTACAGCTATGATAACTAAATGCTATTAAACTTGATATCCTAGGCAAGAAAAATTTATACACTGTCTCAATGTTTGGGTGGTAAGATGTCTTCAACCAAGGTAACAACTACAGTACCTCATTCTTTCGTTCACATGTTGAAGTTAGGTTTTAAGATGGTTTTTAATGGTTTGAGTTTAAAATATTTTTAAAATACATACTACACATTTTGTAGTTCCATTCATGTTTTTATTATGTTCGTATGTATTTTTACTTTTAGTTACCAGCAAACAATACATAGAATGACAACTAGAGAAAAGTATATTAATTCTGTGACATTTAGGAATGCAAATTCCCAGGTTTTGGCTAACCTGCATACTTTAGAAGTGTATATATGTGAACGTGTGTGTGAGTGTGTACATGCACATATGTGTGTATATATGTACATGTGTGCATGCATATATGTGTGTGTGTATGTATGTGTGTTTAACATGTATAGTCTGACCTGATCTAATCTGTGTTTTCTGGTCCCATGTAGTTGCACACGTGCTCAGTGTTTAGCTGTCTTCAACTTCAATGTTGCTTGGTAGTACATGATAGCTTTATTGATATCTCTCTCTCTCACACATTTATTTTTGAGATTGTATTCCCTTTCCTCCGTCCAAATCCTTTTCATGACTCCTCCCTGCTCTCCTTCAAATTTATGACCTTTTTTTATATATACGTATATATCATACACACACACACACACACACACACATATATATATATATATATATATATATATATATATATATACACATACATATATACACACACATACACATTCTGTATACATGGAATAATATATATAATATATCTGATATATTATATTATATATGATATATGCCAACACACACACACACACACACACACATATATATATATATATATATATATATATATATATATATATATATATATGTAACCTGTTGAGTCCATATAACGTTATTTGTATGTATGTGTTCAGGGATGATTGTTTTGCAATGAATAACCTATTGGAGTGTTTTTCAATGCTTTACTCCTAGGTTTACTCAGTTGCCTGTAATTCCTTCTGTGGGTTAAAGATTCATGTGTTTTTCCCCATGTATATTGGCATGTTCATTGGTGTCCTTGTTCAGCTCATGTTTAGGCAGCTATGTTGGTCAAACTTTGTGAATTCAGCTTCTGACATCACTTTAAGACAAAATATCATGGTAATTCTCCTAATTGTATGGCTCTTACAATCTTTCTGGCCCTCCCCTGCAATGTTCCCTAAGTCTTAGGTGTGGATAAGTTTCACAGATGTATCCACTGAGACTGGGCTCCGCAACTCTTCATTTTGATTGCCTGCCGTCATTTTCTGTAGTGATTTCTGTATGTTGCAAAAAGTATTCTTGATAAGAGGGGAAAGCTACATTTATCTGTGAGTACAAAACCAAATGCTCATAAATTGTTGTTAAGGATTATGCTGGTTTAGTAATTTAGTTGTAAATTCTCTTCCAAAAACCATGCCTTCACTACCACTGAGTAGTTAGCTAGGTTTCCAGTATCAGGTACAGTTTCCCTCTTGTTGATCAAGTCTCAAATCCAATTAGAGAGCCATTTGTTATCACCAGGCTATGTGTGCCATTACCAAACTGGTAGGTTTATTGTGTCATTATGGTCATTGGTGTGGTTCCTACGTATCAAAGCTGGATGGAACCATGGCTTTTCTCTCTCCTTTGGCAGCTAGAATGTTACCTTCTGGTAACACAAAGATATTCCTCAAAAACAGGATTTCCAGGTAAATTTCAGTTCAGGTGCTTCTGGGCCCTGTTTCTGTAGTCTACAGTGTCTTCAACAATATAGACTTACCTTCCACTTCTGGGGGGCAACCAAAGACAATATCAATAGGCTATATGTTTGGGGAGTCTCTTACAAAGCCCTAGCAAATCAAGAGAAGGCTTCTGTAGTATTCTGGGTCAGAAGGCTGAAGATAGATGCTCCAACATTATAAAAAAATGTTGGGAACTGTCTCTGGCATTTTTTTTTTTAATTTTTGGAAGCTGTGTTCCTGTGCTTCATGCATATTCAAGTAATATATTTTCCTTCTCAGATCTCAGATGGAGTTAAAGATTAGATAGTTATAGTGTCACAATCAAACTAAGTTGTTTAACATTGAAGATGTTCTAGATTAAAAAAATAGTTTTAGAATGGTAATACAAGTTAAAATTGAAGATAATTTAGTTACAGAGTTGTAAACTCATTAAAATAAGATAGATGGTAAAGTACTTCATCTACTAACAGAATATAAACAGACTGGACTTGTGAATGTAATTCATACATAATAATTTTCATAATTGCTTTCAAAATAGTTCCTACTATGTATTGTTTGTTACTATAAGAGAAAAGGCCGTTTTAATTGGGCAAAAAGGAGGAAATGTAATGGGTTAGCCTTATGCTGTTTGTATTCTAATGCTAATACTGGCTCCTCAAGCAGAGTTGCCCCCAACAAACAGACTATCATGTACTCAGGTGATGCATATAAACTTTTTCTTCATTTTAACTGGTCAACAAAAGACTGCAGTCTGTGATTGGGCAGTTGAGGGGAAAGGTGGTACTGGAGGCTCTAGAGAGTGAGGGTGGCAGGTGGAGTGAGAGGAAGAGAGAGGATAGAGAAAGAGAAGGAGGAAGCTGTGGTGGACCAGGACCACATGGCCTGGAGTAGCAAGGGTTCTTATAGTTGGGGAATAAGTTAACTATAGCAATATTATAATTCAGCATAAAGATAGGATTTTATCTAGCTGTGTTTCGCACCGTGTAGCACTTACATTGAACAGCACACTTTTCTCTAACAATCTGTAACGGTCCTATCATTTCTCAAGCACCCCACCCCCTTTCAGGCTCTTTGAAGCCATTGTTCTTTGCATCATTTCTCGTGTTAATATTACATTACTTTAATTACGTCAAGTCTAAAGGAATTTGATTTCTTTTATTATTCAGTGTGTTTGAGTGTTTTAACTGTATGTAGATCTGTGCCTGGTGCCCAACAGAAGTCAGGAGAGGGCATCAGATCCCTTGGAACTGGCGTTGGAGATGATTGTGAGGCATATGTCAGTGTTTGGAGTCAATCCCAGTCCACTGCAAGAGCAACAAGTGCTCTTAGTAACTGAGTCACCTGTCCACCCTAGTTATGCCACATCTTGATGTTATACTAGCACTTAGTTTTCAAACGGTTCTTGGTAATTCTTTGTACTTTTTGTTTTGTGTGCATTTTATTATCACCTTCTGTATTAGTTGCTTTTCTTGTCCCTAGATAAAATAACTTAGGAAAAGAAAGATTTGTTTTGTTTCCTGATTCCAGAAGGTTTTGGTTTTGGTCATTTCACCCTATGTATTTGGTCAGGGGCAAACAGTGCACAGGAAAATTCTTCCTTTCGTGTCAGGCCAGCAAGCAGAGAGAAGAGAAAGCCTAGTATAAAACTGGTCTTCCTTTTCTTGTTTATTTTTGCTATCTTTGAAGTTCTTGGGATGGTACCACTTGTATTAAGGCAAGTATTTCCCTCTCAGTAATTTTTTTTTCTGGAAATGCACTGGAAAGGTGGAAAGGCACAGAAGTATGCCTGCCTCTCTATCTTCTAGATGACTCTAAATCAAGTTCAGTTGAAAATAAGAATTAGCCATCACAGTTCCTCACATTAAAAGTCTGTCATGGAATTTGATTAGAAGTATTTAAAATTTTAAATATATATTTAATATATACATATTATATACAATATACCTATATGCATATCCATGTATAATATGTACTATAAATATATACACATTATATACACACATGTATGCACACACATTACATCATAAGAACATTTCATCCTTATGATATTGACTCTTCCAAGTAAGTTAAGATAGCTCTCAATTGGTTTAAGAGCCTTTATGGCTTGTAGTAGAATTTGGTATTTTAAAGTTAAAATTTTAATGATCTTTTGTTGTTTATAAATTTGTTAAATTTATTGCAAATGTTTGTTTCAGGGCTGTAGATAAGGTTCAGAGGTTAAGAGAGCTTGGTCCACAGTCACAAGGAGTAGAGTACAGATTTGAGCACTCGCATAACAAGCCAGGCACCCCTGAGATGTGGAGCACCAGCACTGCGGTGGCAGAGACAAACAGACTATTAGGACTTGCTGGTTTTAACTTAGTTCAGGTTCAAGAAGAGAACCTGCCTTATTTCAGGAGCAGACAGAGAGTGATGGAGAATACCCAATGCCCTCATCTGGCCTCCATGCATAAGCTCAGGTGCACACACCTGTACATAATGTGTGCACTTACGCAGACACAGACTCACATTCATGCACACGAGTAAAGAGATAGATGGATACTGATAGACAATATTATTTTAAAAATATTTGCTTCATTTGTTTTATCTTCCTAAGAATCCATTAGAATTTTCCTTATTCTTGCAATTAATGTTATATCTAGATATTTCTTATTGATTTTAATAGTATTATTAATGTTGCATTAGCAGAATCATTTCATGTTGATGGTAAATATCAATAAGAAACCACTCCAGTGCCTAAGAGTAATAATTCTATTAATTTTTGAGATTGAAAGAAGTCTATTAGGTCTTATTTTTATTATTAATAAGGTTTTCATCAGCTACTAAATATTAGAGACTGTTTCTTTAAAGTAAGTCATTCTCTGATGCTGTAGTGAGCATCAGTGACACATAGAAGGCTTACTGAAAGAGATGGCTGGGATTTATCTCTATGATGTGATTAGTAGGTGAGGGAGAAAGTGCCCTTAAATTAGCATTTCTAACATTTTTCCTGAGATGCTGCTGCTGGTAGTTAGGGGATCACACAATCTGTCATAGTTCCAGGTTAAACTTCTGTTTTAGTAACAGAGCTTTATGCTACAATGAGCTAGATTTTGTTTGTGCATACACTTATTTATTCCAGGTTTACATGGAAACTTGTTTTCTTTCCTCAAGGAAGTAACTCGAGTAAATATGAGGCTCACCTCATGACTTCGTTCCAGAGTTTGTGGCTACTTCTTGATGGCTATGAAATGCCTGAAGACATTCGGGACAGTGTTCTTCTCTAGATTTTATACTTATTTTCCCCTACCTGGTTCTTTCATTTTTTTCATTTTTGAAATTATAACATAATTACATCATTTCCCCCTTCCTTTTGCCCGTCCTACCCTCCCCATGTTACTGTCCCTTGCTCTCTCTTAAATCCTGGCATCTATTTCTTTAATTTTCACATATATATATATATATATATATATATATATATATATATATATACATATATATATATATATATAATTATATATGCATATATGTATGTATATATAGTCCGAATATGAATACACACACATATTATTAAATATTTAAGTACAGCTTGCTGAGCTTTATACTACTACTTGTGTGTATATAATTTCAGGGATAACAATTTGATAGTAGAGAGACAATTTAGGGGATCTCTGTAGGAAAAATTGTTTCTCCTGTTTTAGAATTCCTCAGGCGCCTGTATCTTTTGTCTAGGACTGAGGGCCCACAAGCATTCCTTCTTCCAAGTTATCATGTTTATTGGTGTCAGCCTTACTCAAGTGTATTTAGGCAGTCATATTCGTGATATGTCATGGGTGTAGCTTCTCTGACATTTCTCAGAAACAGTCTCACAGGAAGCTTCCCTTTTGGTATCTAGTTATTCTAGATTTAAGTGCTCTTATTACAGTATTTTGTTAAAGCTTTTTCAAATGCATAAAATCCAGAGAAATGCTATGCTGTCAATCTGTCCCGTAAGTCTTTTACTGTATCTGGTAAACAAATCTATACATCTTTCTAGATATCAGTATATTTTATTTTCCATGCACCTGTATCATTTTTCCATGTGTCTATAAGTTTCTTTTTCTTCTTAATCACCTTAACCATATTTACTTTAGATCTATTTTATGTTTTTCTCTTTCCTGTCTTTACTGGGAATAGAAATCTTTGTTGTGAGTTCTGCCTCATTCATGATACACTATTTCCTCTCATTTTATAATTGCATTGGAAACACATTTTCATTTTTATGGGAATCCTGTGCAGCTGAAGTTGAAAATATTCCTATCAGACAAATTTTTGTTTTCTTATTCCATGACTCAGAAGTATAATGGTTACAAGAACAATTTTTATGGCCATTTCTCTTCCAAATCAGACAATGTTTGGTAGAGGCCCAACATAGAGAGTATTATTATTTTAGCCATTTAAAATCTAGGCTAGAAAAAAACTTCCTTTATTTTTCATATGCTGGTGGGCTTTTACCCTTCTTTTTAGTCTTTTCAGTTAGTGTGGATTTTGAGGTCCCAGCTTTACATTGGTGACTTAATCTCCAGTCAGTGTTTGCTTTTCTGTATATTCAGTATTTTTATTAATTCTTGGAGAACTCCACAAAATGTATCTTGGTCATGTTCATTCCTAATTTCTCCCCAAATTTACTCTTATTCAGAAAGTATGCAGGACTAGGAATCCAGTTGCCCAAGAATTTAGGTCAAGAATTGACAAATGTGAGCTCATAAAACTTAGCATCAGTGTAGCACAGGAAACAATCAGTGGAGTGGAGAGGAAGCCCACAGATTTCCACTCTACTTGTAATGGAAGATTGATTTCCAGAATACACAAAGAACTAAAACAAACAAACAAAAAACAAACAAACAAACAAACAAACAAAACAAAGTCAAGAAAACAAGCAACCCATTAAAAGGACGTATCCATCTGAACAGAGTTCTCAAAAGGAGAAATAAAAATGGCTAAAAATATCTCAACAAGTGTTCAGCATTGGTAGCAATTAGTTTAATGTCATTCTCTGCTCTTGTTTCAGTGTATAACTATAGTGGGAGAATTTTAAAAAAAACAGAGCGGCTCCAGCTAGCTCCTGGGCCGCTGACACTAGCATGGGCTAGCCAGGAGTGTGGGCCTGGAACCCACCAAATGGTGTGGCTGCTGCCTCCGCTAGTCAGCTCCGTGGACCACATGGCTCTAAATGTGGCCCTTGGGCCAACTCTGCATGGTTCTCGGCTCAGAGCAGACAATAACTGTCATCCTCCCAATACTCAGTAGAAATAAGACTCTTAATGCCTAAAGATTATTCAATAGATTTATATATCTGCAAATACTCAATCACAAGATGCCCACACAAAATTGTTATCCCAGTATCTAACCTTTTGATATGAATAACTACCCCTAGACTGCTAGAAACAAAAACATCTAGCACCATCTTTCCTCTCCTTCTCATTCACCTCCTCTCCTTCCTCTTTCCTTCCTCCTCCCAACTCCCAGTCCCACCTACCTCTTCTACTGCCCAATCACAAAGCTCCACTACAAATACAGTAGGCAGGAAAATTCCTGCCACATGTAACAACTCCAGGGCCAGATGCAGCCTTAGCTCAGAAGCTTGCTACTTGCTGATCCGTTTTTTGTTCCCTGATGTGTCTGGATTCCTGATTCATTTAAAGAATGAATTTATTGTAAGACTCATTCATGTTTTTGGCTCTTACTTGGTTGGAGAAAACAAGTTTGCCTCAACCTCATTCAGTTGGAATTTAGTTTTGTGCATATTCTTAGAGGTGTCTATATCTACTTCTTGTCTATTTACCCAGATTGTCAGTCTTACTGTAAGTTATTTTAGATTTTCTCAACTGAAACTACCCTTTCTTAATATTCATCAGTGTGATTTTTCTCTCTGTAAATCACACTGTGGCTTGTATGAATCAAATACTTATAACAGAGAATATTCTTTATTCTACTTGAATATCCAGTAATGGTATAAACTTATAGTTAGATGTTTTTGTTAATTTGTATTATTGTTTTTCACTTCATTTAAAATTGTTTTATCAATTGAAATACAGTTTAATGAAAAATATATCTAAAATATAATTATTCCCATTGGAGTTAAATTCAGTTTCCTGATGAAGAAACAATATTTCTAACTTAAACTTTCCTTTTAAAAATAGATATCCATATTTCCTTTTAAAAATAGATATCCATAATAACATTATAAAGAATTGAAAGAATAGTCTCAAATTTTCAATATTTATGTAGCAATATTAATTTGAAGGTGTATTTAAATTCTCTTTAAAGCAGCCAAAATTAGAAATTTTAAATATTATGCAGAAATAATATCATATAATATAGGACCATCTTATAGGACCATGGTAAAGATCTATACATAAGTTGAGAAACAGAGGACTGCTGCTGGACTCTCCCAGTTCACTTGGAATCATCTTTGATTATGTTACCATGTTTTTTTAATCACATGACACCCCCCCCAACAATAACCCTTGGGAAGCTGACTGAATAAAGGCCATGTTGGGAGACATACCAAAGACTGGCAACATGCTTACAAAGGTGGTGGGACCAACAGCAGCCTGACCTAACACTAGCATGCTCAAAGGTTCTCCTTACAAGAAAGTAAATGAAAAAAAAATTTAGCACACAAAAATAAACCAAACACTCAAATGTGTTAATAAGAGGCTTTGATAAGTGAAACATATGAGATAGCCAAGAAGCTTATAAACATGGGTCTACTAGAAAGGAGGAAGGGATAGAAGCTGGAGTCACCAGCTCTGGGGATGATATTTTCCATGGCTTTTCACAAACAGGCTCTCTCATCTTCCACTCTTGGTACCACTTGCACTAGTCTCCCTAAAGACCTTTAGAGACAGACCATGCTTTGTCATCTCAACTATAAATCTGCTCCTCACATGAAATCTAAACATTAGCACTTCTTTCCATGTGGAAGGAGCCAAGCTAATATAAGCAGAAAAGTAACTTATTTACAATTATACTATTCTTTTTAAATACCAGCAGCCTTGAAGGCAGGGAACATATGTCTTCTGCATATTGGCATACTAATAATTGGGCAACAGAATAAAAACATCTTTGGTGAGTTTATCTACACCAATTTGCTCATTTAGAGCTGTATCTTAGCAGAAGAGTACTTCAAAGTGCATCTACTATCTTTGCATGGGTGTTTTATGAATTGAAGGCTGAGAATCATTGGCTTGAGACCTAGGAAATCTAGATCACAATCAGAATTCAGTCAAGACAACGAGATGATGGTTGCAAAAATCATCCAAACTCTTTCAGCCTCAGATTCCTTCTTTGTGGGGCTCAGGTGACCTATGTTGGAGGAGATTTTGAAACACCCCAGATCCAGTTATTGCCTGGTTTATTTATTGGCATAGCAATATCCAGTTATACCTGGTTATTGTTACAGTCATCAAGGAGGGGCTTAATGGCTGCCAACCAAAGGAGTTATGTGGCATTTCAGAATGACTTTCAATGCTTTTACTCCTATCTAACTCTTGTTTGTCATTTCCATTCATGCTTGATTTAAATGTAGGTGACAGTTTCATGTATCCTATTCAATTAGAGGTCTCAATATTCCTAAAACAATTTTAAAAAGGCTACATATTGTCTCAAGTTCACTATTAAGTACAAAGAAAGAGAAAAATACTTTATTCTCAAGCTTGGATAATGTAAAGTTGTTTGCAGCCTTAAAAAATAAAAAGGGATAAGTTGAGACATTTCGTATAAAATGAATGCACTTGGATTGGCCAGAGGCCTGAGCTGGGAGAGTCCAGCATTCCTCAGTCCCTCCTGACCTGAGCTCCTAGCTTGTCCTTTAGGCAGCAACAAACCTATGTCTGCTCTTTCCTTCCATCCTTGTACTCTCAAAATCTAATTCCCTGGGCTCTACCCAAAACAACCAGACCTAACAAAGAAGAAAACATTTACTAAGGTCAGAATATATCGTCCACTTAGAACAACATTGGCATTTTAAAACCTGGTTCCAGTAGTGGTGTACACATGGAGCTGCAGGGATTTTCCATTGGCTTTGTGATTTTTTTAAATAAATTATTCTATGGTTTCTTTTATTTCATTTAATGTATTTTGATGTATTTACTCTCCTCTCCCAAACTCTCCCCATATCCAACCTTCATTCCCTTTCTTTTTAAACTTTTAAGTCCAATTAGTACTGCCCATCTACTCTTGGGTAAGTGGTTATCTACTAGAGTGTGGTCCACATACCAGGGGTCACATCCTTAAGAAAAATTGACTCTCCTGTTCTGAGTATCTATTAATTGTCAATAGTTCCTCAGCTAGGGGTGAGATTTCACACTCCCTTCCTCTCTTTCTGTTTTATTTGGCTTGAACATGCACAAATCATGTGTAAACTGTTTTACCTCTGTGAATAAATATGTGGAACTGTCTTGTTGTGTCTGGAAAACACTATTACAGTCATCCACCACCTCTGACTCTTACAATCTTTTTTAAAAAATTTTTAATTGGATATTTTATTTACATTTCAGATGTAATCCACTTCCCTCCCCAAACCCAGCAACCCCCCTGTCCCATCCCCCTTCCTCCAGCTTCTATGAGGATATGCCCCTACCAACCCTCCTACTCCCACTTCCCTACCCACAATTTCCCTCACACTGGGGCATCCAGCCTTCACTGGACCAAGGACTTCCTTACCCACCTATGCCTGACACTGTCATCCTCCCTTACATATACAGCTGGAGCCAATCTTTTTGTATACTCGTTCACAGTTAACCTGAGTCTCTGGAGGATGGAGTAATAAAAATGTCCCATTTAGAGGGTTGAGCATAAGTATCCTACTATATATGAGAGAAGCACAAGAAGGCTAATTCTACATGCAAAAGACTGTTGCTCTCTGTCTCTCTCTCTGTCTCTGCTTTCTCTGTCTATCTCCCTCTGTCTCTGTCTTTCCTTCCCTCCATTCCTCCTTCCCTCTTCCTTCCCCTTCTCTACATGTTCTTTCCCAGTGTCTCTCTCTCTCTCTCTCTCTCTCTCTCTCTCTCTCTCTCTCTCTCTCTCTCTCT
>NW_021621192.1:2098662-2144133 GCF_004785775.1 Grammomys surdaster
TCTCTCTCTCTCTCTCTCTCTCTCTCTCTCTCTCTCTCTCTCTCTCTGTGCACGTGCGCAGGCGCGTGCACATTGCATTGTCTTGGAAGAGAAATTCAGCTACAAATTGGTTTTTTTTTTCTATCTCATCTGTAAGATAAGCCATGAATGAATGTAACTGTTTTCTAAAGTAATTTCATCTGCCCTATTTGGGGGATACCATTGGCCAATAGGTGTCAGGGAATGATTTTCCTTATCACTGACAGCCTTTTATTGACTCAGGCAGCAATAGCCAGGTTGAAAAACATTGTTTATACAAAGTCCAAATGTGTGCTCCTATCTCATTAGGCACAGATGTCCATACTCTAGATACAATCTTCACAGCAGCGCCCAGACCAACATTGTGTCAGGAGACTGAATTCCACAAAATTCAACCCTTATTATCTGTACTCTTTTGCGGAACCTTGCATCTTGTTCCTCTCTCAGGCTCTCTCCCATCAGATCACTGAGGAAGCAGTTTGAAAACAGGGAACTACAGCAGGAAGGTATTTGCAACTGTAATACACTGGCCTTTACCAAGACTCAGGAGGTCTATCCGAATTTTGTCATAAGAATCTCTGCCTGAAGCTGAGTCAAAACAAAATATTTCTGAAGATTTTCCCTGGGAAAAATACAGAGAATTAAGAGTGACAATGATTAGTGGGGTGAGGAGTAGGTTAGCTAAATAAAGGTCACAATGCAGGTTGCTGTTGTTATTGTTTTCTTGTTGTTGATACTATTATTATTAATTGTTTGTTATTATTATTAAAATGAGTCCTAGAGAAAATGTGAGCTAAGTCACGAACTGATTGTTAATTACTGACAGAATTTGATTTAGAGTGACCAGGTAGAGGTTCTGTTGACCTCAAACCTGTTCTGTCTCAAGCAATAAAACTATTTTAAGTAAGATTTTGGTTTGCTATGTAGTGTTAAAACCCCTAGGTTAGCAAGTAAGCTTGTATTAAGGGTAGCGAGTTTGGTTAGAGTTCAGGAAGACAGGCTTGATTCTAGGGATGGTTGGTGCTAATTTGGGGTAGAAAAGAAGGGATGGTGGGAAACCCATCCCTAAAATACATTCAAGTAGGTAGCACTCCATTGGGTTTTATAGGTCTATACGTGCTGATGGCAGAGTCAGTACAGAAATAATTTTTTATGCTGCTTTATCTTACTACACAATTTTATTTATGAATTCCTGTTTAAATATTTTTGCCTTGATGATTTAAATAGAAATGAAATAGTGAATGATTGCAATATTATATGTAAGATAATGCTTTTAATATAATATGAATCATTATAATATTTTGAAAAGGAAATATGTATAATTGGATCTCGAAGACGGCTCAGCAGGTAAAAGCACTTGTTTCCAAGCCTTATAAAATCTGAAGGAAATGGGCTGCTTGGCAGGAATATGACATTGGCCAAGGACAAGGAAGTAGGCTTCAGTCAGGAATCTGACATTAGGCTAGAACAAAGAAGTAATTTCAGGTAGAAACATAAATATTAGTCTAGAACAAAGAAGTAATTTCAGGCAGAAATCTAAATTTTAGGCTAGAACAAGGAAGTAGGCTTCAGACATGAAAATGACCTTGCAATAGGACAGGGAAGTAGGCTCAGATACTGTGGTCATCCTGATAAGCCCTTAGAAACAGTTATCACGGGAGTGTTCACATAATTGGGTTTAATGGTTTGCTTTTTTTTTTGTCTATTTGTGTTTATTGTCTTGCTTGTTCCTTGACTATTTGCATTTAGTATTGTTAGACCCTCAACCTAGGACTGACTATAATACACACATGTAGTTAAAATGGTATAAAAGCATAAAAGAGGAGGGGGATGGGATAAGGGTATCTAGGGAGGGGAAATGGGGAAAGGGGATGACATATGTATTGTAAATAAATAAAATATCCAATAAAAAATTAAAAATAAATAAATGAATAAATAAATAAAATCTGAGTTCAATCGCTGTGGACACACATGATAGAAGGAGAAAATAGATTCCTATAAATTGCCCTCTGACCTCAACTTGTGGGCCCTGGCACAGGTATCCCAAAATGAATAAATGAATGAATGATATAATAACATGGTACATTTCCTACTGGACTGCTTTTATGTTGGTATATTAATTTTCTTTTAAAAAGCCCTGTTCTTTATAGATGACAGTTTTACTAGTCTGGCAAGAGAGCAGGCATTTAAAGGGACAGTTATGCCCCTTCCTTTTGCTACCAGACTGTTGAAATGAAGGATCCAGGAAAATTAAAATTTCACAAGACATAAAAGACTGGAACCCTGCTGCCAGGCAGAGGAGGAAATTGCCTCCCAGGAAGAGATTTCACAGGCTTCTGACATCTTATGGCAGTCCCTTGTAGTACAAGTTGGAGTCAGCCACTGTAGTTCAAGTACTGTACGCTACATAATGCATATATCTATTATTATTTTGTATTTCTATTGACTTTGTATCTATTTTTAACCATTCTCTTTCCTTGTGAGTGTTTCTGTCTCTTTTTGTCTCTGTCTCTGTCATCTTTGTCTCTGTCTCTCTCTCTCTTTGTGTCTCCCCTTTCCAAGATTCTTTGAGAATTTTGTGCATTATGTTTTCGTCATAGTTACCATTCCCCAACTCTTTCCAGATCAACACTTGCTCCCCTACTAAACACATCTAGTCCACTATGTTGCCCAAAACTCTTGGATGTGGGGCCTGCCTTCGAGAGTGGTTGACTTCTCAAGTGTCACATGTCACACCGTTTACAATATGATTACTATCAATTGCCAATAGCTTCCTTACTAGAAGTGAAACTTTGTTCATAGACACTCCCTCCTCCATGTTAGAATTTTGTTTGGCTGGAGCTTGTGTGGATATTGTGCTTGTCCTTTTGTTTTGGAAAATATTGTTTCTTTGTGGCTATCCACTACAGTAACAGGTGTTCTTATGATATTTTCCTAATACTCTTTTTGTTTTATTCCCCTTCACCCAATCCTTTTTCTCGTTACTTTGCCCCACACACCCAACCAGCCCCTGTCTTTATAACCTTCTGTCACCAATGTTCTCTTTCCACACCCATGTCATATATATTCCAGGATCATCAAAACCATTCATTCTTCAGAAGTCATTTCTCTCAACCGTGGTCCCCTTCCTAGTTTCATGACCCATTCCGACGTTCCCTCTTACTTGATTACACATACATAAAAATCAGAGGATAAGATCTCCATGTGAGAGGGAACATGTGGTGTTTGTCTTACTGAGCCTGAGTTACCTCAGTTAATATAATATTTTCCAGTTCCATTAATTTTCCTGAACATTTCCTAATGCCATGAAAAAAGCACATGATATTTTGAATGGAACATTTACTTCAGCTCTATGTCAAGTCAGATTGTCTTTGTCGTTTTTGTAAGAAGAGATGGGACAGGATAAAATTTGTGGGTTTTTAACACTTATTTTTATAAAGCTATTCACTCAATCCATTTCCTGAATCTTAGAAAAAGTCATTTAATATACCTACATTTTGTATGTAATTCAGAATTTTACAGAACTGGATCATATTCCAATGTTCAAAGTATGTGACTTACAAAAACTTGCCAAAGATAAGTTATCATAAGAAAATATAGTATAAATATCAATAATGATATTTTATGCTTATTAGCTTATATACAGAGATCTGTTTTGATGGGCTGGATGACCTAAAGGCAAATCTCATATACAGCACTGGCAAGCCTTCTATGTCATAGTAAGCTTTCCATTGTGATAACAAAATCTTTCACAGATGCAAAATATCTAACAATAACTTGAAGATAGGGTAAATGAAAACTACTAAGGGAAGTAAAATTTGCCTTAAAGGTTACCCTCATCTCTCAATGTTCTGCAAGGATAGAACTGTGACAAGAGTCCCTGAGACTTACCATTAGGCCATGCCCCAGTGGCATCATATTGAACTCCACAAATATGGAAGAGATTCATCTTTTGCAGAAAGGAAATTAATTTTGTATTTATTGCTCATGTGGTACTATTTCACATAAAATTATATCTCTATTAATATGGGTTAAGACAAATATTCTGTGCATCCTCAAATTTGGAAACAGCTGGTGACTGATCATTGAATCAAGTCCCTTTGATTATTTAAAGTGTGCACAATATAACTTTTGGGTCTTTGTTTCTTAAGATGGGTAGTTCGTCCCCTCCCAGATTGTCTTAGCTTCCAGTTCTTTAATCATCTTCTGGATCATCTCTAAAGTGTTCCAGCCTTTCATGAGTCAGTCTACTTGAGAAAGCCCTCCAGCTGCTAAGAAATGCATCAGGCTTTGTCTTTATATGTCATATTTTTTCAGCCTCATGATATATATTTCTTTGGGGCCTCTGGGCACAAGGACAAAGCAACAATGATGTTATCATAGGAATATTTCTGCTTTATTTTTAATTTTAAAATGTTTGTATGATAACATGACTTACCAGTGAGTCAGATTTCTTAGCTAAGGGTACAAACTAGACATAGGGATGATAGTTTAGTTCCATTCAAGTCTAGATACTCTACATTGTCAGTTATCACTCAGCTTCAACAATCTTAACTTTACTAGATAGCATTTGTTTGAAGCACTTCCAAAATATTTTTTCTTAGGTTTCATATCTTGAATGTAGGCTTCCTATCTGATAACCTAGTTAGATATAATATACATCTATTGAGAACTTACAAACACAAGAAAGTGGAAATAAAGTAAATCTGAATGCTACTAGAGGTTGGGATCTGGCAGGCAAGGTAAATATGAATGAAAAGGATTCTCATGCACATTGGTAATAAATTATTGCAGATAAAAGTTAAGAGAATCTTACAGGAAAGGAGTAAAATGGAGGAAATATCTTTAATTATTAAGATAGAAGATATTCCTTCTTTGCACAAGCAACAGATTGGCCTAAATTCTGAAAAAGGACAATAAACTAATACTTAAATTTTCAGCTTATTTGACGCAGGATTTCAATATAGTGGCAAAATCTGTGAAATAAGGAAATATATGTATAACCTGTATAATTATCATATATATATATTATAGATTTTATAGAGCCCAGAGGCCCCAAAGAAATATATATCATGAGGCTGAAAAAATATGACATATAAAGACAAAGCCTGATGCATTTCTTAGCAGCTGGAGGGCTTTCTCAAGTAGACTGACTCATGAAAGGCTGGAACACTTTAGAGATGATCCAGAAGATGATTAAAGAACTGGAAGCTAAGACAATCTGGGAGGGGACGAACTACCCATTTATAGATCCTGGGAAATCACTGTTATTTTTAGAGCAAGAGTGTGATGAACAGGGTTGAATATCAATAAGACTGATATGGTATTCATGAATAAAATTTACTCAAATATAAAAATAGTTTGCAAAAAAACAAATATTTTAGGAATAATTTGGCAAAAGTTTAAGAAACAAGGAAGGACAGACTGTTTTAGAAGAAATTATACAATTTAGTTGGTGTGGAGAGTAGCACTCGGAGATGATTCTAAAACTGAGTGTAGGCTGCAAACAGATACATTCTTAAAGAAACAGAAAGCCAGAGGACAAGAGACTCCTTTGGATCATAAGAGTCAAAGCCAGGTTTTACACAAAATCTGGTGATTTTATATAAAATCTCTTGGTGAGTTAAGATCATAAAGGATCATGTAAATATTTTTCTAAAATTTGACAACTCTGAGAAAGATTAAGATAGGTTATTAACTTGAGACATGGAATGTGAAAATGATTTGGAACTATGGTAGATTTTGTTTGTGGGAAGTGTAATGTTCATCGTGTACAAGGGGAGGACACAATATGAAGGTGATAGCCAACGGGATAAACACAGCAGACTATGAACCGCAGATGGCTGGAGTAGCAAAAATCACAACTGAGGTCTTCAGAATAGCTGTCCCAGCTATGTTAAAGACTTTTGGGGAAAAGGAGACAAAAAGAAGTGAACAGCAGAAAATCTCAGCCAAGGAATGAAACTAGCTCTTTAGCAACTCACATGGGAGTTGAGAACTTTTAAGAAATAAAATATATATTATTAATAAGGATATTAATACTTAGCATTACATAAAGATGTTCAGAAACAAAAGAGGCTCCGTGAACTTGAGGATGAGTTAACAGAGGTTATCCAGAATGGTTCATCCCAGATTCAGAGAGAAAGTATTGGTAAACATTGAAGAGAAAGGAGTACAGAAATGCCTGAAAGAGAAAAAACATTTAAAACTTAGAATAGATTCAAAGCTTTCACGTCCAAGAAGCTCAGCAAATCTCAAGGAAAATAGAAAAGAAAGATGTCAAACATACGTATATTGGAGTAGAACTAAATAGCATAAAACAATTATTAGTTATTGATTTGTTGATTTATTTAGTGATTTACTGAAAGCACTGCCTGTCCACCCAAAGAAGCCTTCACTAGATACCTGGGACAGAATGCCCTGGAGGAAGAGCTGGAACAATAGGCCATTGTCCTTAATAATCTGCTGACTGTCATGAAGGCATTTGTAAAGTCTTGCTTGCTCACCCATCGTGACTATTTGCATCTATTGTATTGCTAGTTCCTCAATCTAGAACTGACCTTAATACTTGCATGAAATTAAAATGGTATAAAAGCAAAAAGGTGGAGGAGGGATGGGATAGGGGGGTTGGGGGGCGAGGAATGGGGAAAGGGGAGAACATCTGAAATGTAAATATAGAATATCCAATAAAAATAATTAAATTAGAACGCAGACTGACATTAGTCAAGGACAAGGAAGTAGGCCTCAGGCAGGAATCTGACATTAGGCTAGAACAAAGAAGTAATTTCAGGCAGGAATCTAAATATTAGGCTAGAATAAAGAAGTAATTGCAAACAGGAATCTAAATTGTAAGCTAGAACATGACTTTGGGCTAGGACAGGGAAGTTGGCTCAGGTATTTTGGTCATCCTGATAAGCCCTTAGAAACAGTGATCACAGGAGAGTTCACGGAATTTTGTTTATTGCCTTGCTTATTCTTTGACTATTTGTGTTTATTGTCTTGCTTGTTCCTCAACTGCATCTATAGTATTGCTAGTTCCTCAATCTAGAATTGACTTTAATACTTGGATGTAATTAAAGTGGTATAAAAGCAAAAAGGAGGAGGGGGGATGGGATGGGGGTTTCTAGGGAGGGGAAATGGAGAAAGGAGATGATATATGAAATGTAAATAAATAAAATATCCAATAAAAAAGAAAACTCAGACTGACTTGACATTGGAAGCTTTCAGAAGCTGTCCTTTGGTGCCATCTCCTCTCTTTGTCTCACTGGTGTCAGAGTGCTCATCTCATGGGGATTCCTGTAACAATATCACAAATAAGTATGAAAACCAAAGCTATAGAGATGACTCTAAAAATAATCAAAGGAAAAAAATTCCCATGATGTAAGAGTAACTAACCATGTTAACATCAATATTCTCCATTCTTACCCAGAGTTCAATGGATTGAGATTTTTTTTAAAATATGGGACAAAGAAAAAAATGACAATCTAGAGTGTTTTAAATCAGCAAAAAATATGCCCTTTGGAAATGAAGGTGAAGTAAAGACATTCCAGGAAGGGCTGTCAAAGCCTAGAACTGGTCACAGAGTTTTATTTAAGAGATATTTTTTCTTTTAGCATGCTTCTATTGTTAAAAAAAAGCATTGGATTGAAGCAAAATGAATAGCACTATATTGAGATACCTAAAACATAGCAAAAAATTTGAAATCATATGATAAAATAAACAACAAAAATGGCAAATAGAATAAAGAGGGCATGCGGAACTGTGTGTTCGAATCCCTCCCATATTCAACAGGAGGTAGTTTAATAATAATATTGAGTAGATAAGTTATAGTTACAAATACAGCAATGAAATAATACAAGGAATTACATGCAAGATCCCAGTGAAGCCGATAAGACAGGAATGCTCAATCTACATGCTCTGAAGGGATGTTTAAAAGGATAAAGGGCAGTAACAACTGCAATAGTTTTAGTGACTGTAAGTGAGATAACAAAAGGGACAGGGCCAGAACTATTTTAACAGTCAAGTCTCAGCTGTGTTTATTGTAGGAAACAATGTTCAAAGTTGAAAGGAAAGATGAAACATGACACACCATACAATTCAGTGTAATATGCAGTTTCACACCTATGAAAAGTGTCTTAGAGAAACACATTAGACGGAGAAGGATTTACTCTGCTCAAAATTTCAGAGGTTTCCTTACATGATGACTTTGCTCTGACGTTTTGATCACGGTATCAGGTAGAACGACATGGTGGCAGGACCATGGGACAGAGGTTGCTTGCCTCATGGTGAACAGGATGCAGAGAAAGAAAGACAGTGTCCAAGGAAAAGAGATGGCCTCAAAGAATATAATCCTCAGGGACTTACTTGCTCCCTAAACCCCACATCTAAACGGTTCAACTCCGTGCAAGGCGACAATTTTGTGAATTCATCACTGGGTTAATCCATTAGTCTGTTCTAAGACTTCATGATTGATTCAATTGCTTCTCCTTGATTAGATCTACCAAATCTGTGTTTTGAGGGAACTTTACAAATCCAAAGCAGACCACGAAAGGAAGTGATAGGATTCTATAGCTGTGGGCAAATTTACATAACAATAGACCGTTACTATAGGCCCAGAAAGACTTAACACAACTTAGGAGGGGTGACCTTTCCTTAAGACAAAATGATCTTAATTGGCTACACACTTACGGATATAGTTCAGAGTGCTACAGTTACCAAGATGAGGAGATTACAGAGATGGGGTCTCCAGGATGGGGACACGTGATGAATGGTGACTCCTAGAAAGGACACACTGACAATGTCTAGGTCTCAGGATGATTCTCCACAGCAGGCACGTGGGTCTCCAGAGAAGCAACATGACATGGGCTCCTTGTTTAGAGCAAGGCCACCATGTACACATCGCGTAGCTTCTTAGCCTTGACTCAGAGACTGAGGATTCAGGGTCCTCCAGGAGGAAATATTCTAAGTCTCTGCAGTTTTAATAGAGGCCATTTGGTTGCCTTCCACTTACTTTTTCCTTTCAGGAGACATCCTTGTTGGTTCCAAGGACTTTGTAATGGAAGAGTTGGCGCAGCGGCGGCAGAGGATTTTGTTTCCCTTCTGTGTAGTCATTCTGAGTTTCCAGGTTCCAGAGCGGCTTTGTCACCTTCACTGGACCCTGCATGCTTCAGTGGGAGAACAAGTGTGTATCCACTGTTTCTTTTCTGTGAGGGGAGTGGGCATTTTGCTTTTCTTGGAAGACATCTTGCTCTTCTGTCCAGCAGGTGATCATTTCTGTATTGCTTAGGAAAAGAGAAAACATGCTAGTTAAGCCTTTACTTTTTAGACAAAATTTAAAGCTTTAAGGGAAACACCAAAAAGAAATATAAGTCATAAGTTCTTAATTAATAGTAGAGAGGCAACAGAATACTCTACTGCAACAAGCCAGGGACAGATATTTCAAAACACATTCTTTAAACAAAACAAAATCATAGAAGAAAGAAAAACTATAGAATAAAATGCAGTGGTGTAGACAGTGTCGCCTCTGACACAGAAGACAGCTAAAGGGTCCCTTTGCTCAGCCACAGACTTTACTTTCACAACTCCAAGTCTCTGTAAATAATCCCAGTTGTTGTAGTTGTTTAGAGATTGATTGTAATTATTAGGAGTGGTCTATAATAGCAGCCTTGTTTTTAATACGAAGTAATTAGTATAACATTTTAAAGTATATTTTATACGTAAATCTTTCAGTTATATACTTTTTTTTTGTTTTTGCATTGATCACAAACTATTTTAGGCAATTGTTGCAGCTAAAATGTTTTGTTAACTATTTTCAAACATATACAACCTTTTTACTATCTACTCATTTATACATTTTAGCATAATACTGTTTATGCAGAGTGACTTGCATGTAGCCAGTATTATTCTCTAAAGTTTACTACAAATCCTTTCTTCCTTTCAATTATTACCAAGATATCAGCTTCATTATTGAATGAGAGCTATCAATAGGTAAGTAAATTTCAATAGAGTAGCAAAGAATTTTTAAGACAATTTAATATTCATGTGTTTAGAATTGAGAAAGAAAAACACAAACAGGAACATAAGCTTAAAACCAATCAAATGAACAAACATAACCCCCCCCCCCCAAAACCCTCAACTTTCAAAAGAAGGACTTGTTTGTACAGAAAGGGGAGGAATTTTAGTTTAGTTTATCCAGGCTTCTGAGCATTAGCCCTCTTCTTAAGATTGTTGGTTTTCAGCCCAGTGTGATTTTTATTTGATTCAAAAGAACCTGGAGAACTTCCTTGTTGAAGAACAAAGTGCATGGAACATGGATCAACTTACTTTCAAATAAACGTTTACCCTGTCACTAATACTGTCTAGTGGTTTGTTTTTAGGTAAACATTTAAAATTACCAATATGATCCTATTTATCTTGAAAAATTTTTATTTCTTTCCAAGAGTATGAATGAAATTCACTACAGAAAAAAAAGTACATTCCTAAACCCAAGCTGCACCTCATCAGTTTACTGAGGGAACGCTTGAGTGGATGATTGTGAATTCGCCTCACCAAATGATGCTCACATAGATAACACATAGTAGACAATGTTTAATTTAATTCATTGTTGGCTATAGTCTAGGTCATAAAAGAACAGCTGGGTGCGTGATAGAGCAGCTCTCTGTTCTTTTCAGAAACATTTATCTTATGTCATGAGGCATGGGAAATGTATTTGTAGTCCTTAAAGAGGCTGATTCTAATCAAAGTCAAAGGAAATTGCAATCTCTGATCTAAACACATGGTTAGAGCTGTGTCATATCAAGTTTGAAGGCTTAAGAAGAAGCCTAGGTAATTGGAAACATGATTAAAGATTAAAGGAATTGGGATTATTTGGTTTGGAGAGAGCATGATTGGAAATTGACAGACCATGAGTCTTTAAACATGACATTCTTATTTTGGAGATTGTTGAGCAGCTGTTCCTAGCCCTAGTACATTCTGCCTATAAGGCAATTGTTTGAAATAGCAGCAAGAGAAATACAGAACAGATCAAATAAAAAACTTCCAGTTCTAGTACAAAAATATTGAGGTTTAGAAGAAAGGAATATATATGTATGTAAATATATGTGTGTGTGTGTGTGTGTGTGTGTGTAGTGTGTATGTGTGCATGTGTGTGTGTGTGTTACTGTTTGAAGGAGCTCGTATCCATCCATGTGAGTCTCACAATACAGAGTTGCAGAAATATTCTTGGTATCGTGTTCATGGCATCCATTCATTTGGATTGAGAGGAAATGATTATTATCATAATAATATAAATCACAAGGTGATTTTTATGTGACCTAAAGCAAAAGACAGGGAGAAATAATGGCTGCCAGAGTGTCTATTTTCCTTAGAAACCATCACACTTTCCCTCAAATTAAGCTGGAAATGGAATCTTGGCAATATATGCTATGATTCTCTTATTCCACAGTCATAATAATAAGGTATTTGACAGAATGAGAAAAAGGCTTTACAATGTTCTCCTGATGTACCACATTTTTCTTTGTGACTGTTACTATCTGAAATAGCTATGAGTCAATGGAATCTCTGTAGTTGAGATGTTCCTCTGCTCCACAAACTAGAAGATACAGGGCTAGCTTGAAACGCAGATAAAGCAAATCAGAGACAACATAAATTCATTAATAAAAGCCTAGCATTCAGGAAAAGGAGGATTCAGATTAAACCCAGACTGCAAATGATAACATAATAGCATTTATCTCCAACATTTTAGCGTGGAAATGTTCTATACTTGTGAATGTATACGTTTAAAATGTAACACAAATGAGTTTAAACAGATTTTAATGAGCTATGTTTTGTATAATACAAAATATGTCCGTTTATATGTACGTTTCAATGAGCTTTAACAAGCATACACATTTATGTGGCCATTCCTACAATGAAGAAACATGTGTGTGTGTACATGTGTGTACGTGTACATGTGTGTATGTGTACATGTGTGCGTGCATGTGTGTGTGTGTGTTGAATGAAGGTGCACAAAGCATAGAATGTACATGTGGAGGTTGGAGAACACCCTGGGGTGTTAGTCCTTGCTTTTTACCTTGTTTTACTGTGCCAGGCTAGCTGGCTCCTGAACTTTCTGGTATCCTAGCAAACAACTACCATCTTGCAGAAGGAGCACTGAAAACCTGACATGGGTTTCACAGCTTTTTGTAGATTCTGAGGATCCGAATTCAGTGGCTTATGCTCACATAGAAAGCATTTATCCACCAAGCCATCTGTCAAGTCCAAGAAACAAAGTATGCTTTTCACCCTAATTCTGTTGTCTTCCTCTGAGAATAGGCTAAGGGAACAACAATCTACTGTCTGTCAAGATAGAATAGATATTTTTCCCATACATGGCAGTGGTTATAAAGTGTAGAGTCTGTTGTTTTACACTCCCTTTCACAGCTTAATGGTTTTGATATTCATTCATGTTGTTACTTTAACCTGTAAGTTCAGACCCTTGTTTTTATTGATACATGGCCATAGTCATATGTTTTTAATATACAAAACTGTCACTGTTCTACTTCTGGATGAGTCTGTTTGCACATGAATTTTCAATTTGGGAATTGGTGCCTATGACTGAGGTTCCTGAGTTACATAGTGAATACTTCATAATTTGTAGGAACTCTTTTTTGTAAAGCATTTGAATTGTTATATTTTTGTCAGAGTAAAAAGGTCTCCACTGCACCAAATCCTTGCTATCCCTGTCTTTTTTTCAGTCTGATTTTACTCATTGTCATGTATATTGCGGTTTTAATTTACCTTCTTGCTGAGGACCAGTTATGTTAATTGTATGTTGTATTTTCATGCATTTGTTGATGAATTGTACATCTTTTTCTTGTATCTATAGAAAAATTATCTGCTTTTCATTGAGAGGTTGTATTCACATATATTCTCAATCTTAGTCATTAAAGCCTTCAGTTTCTCCCTGTTAAGTATACAAATACAATGCTATTTGTGAATTTACAATTTGTGAAGTTACAATTATTTTTACCAGTAGGAGAAATTGTCTGAGACTCTCTGACACAAAAATATTCATTGCTTAAATGATTATACTTCAAAATACTTATGAAAGTATTATTTCTCCAAATTATTGTATATCCACTATTTTTGTATGCAGTAATGGCATGCATACACAAATATTCATATGACATCTATATGTCTATGTATAGCATTGATACATCATGCCAACAGACTTATGCCCCCCTCCCAATACCCACAGCTATGGTTTAACTTTTCTATGCAGTACATTTCAAATCTAAGGAGCTTTTAATATAATAAACCCAATTTATCACTTGCTTCTTTTGTAAAAGTCTGTTCTCATTCTATCCTTATTTAGAAATCTTTGATACTCTTACGTGAAGAAGATTTTCATCTGGTTTCTTCTAGAAGTTCTATAGATTTAACTTCTATAATAGTGTCCATATTGCATTTGTGGGTTAAATTTTACAAAGATCAAAGGTCAGCATTTTCCATTTTCCTAAGATTTCCAACAGAATTTGTTGAATAGACTATCCATTTTCTCCCTTACCTGCTCCTTCCTTCACTCCCTTTCTGTCCTCCCTCTCTCCCCTTTTACCTTGATCTATACATTTAATTTATTCAAGTATTATCTTGAATATGTCACTTCTGGTTCTGATATAGTTGTAAGTCCTCAAACTCCTTTTTGGCTTGATGTATGCCTGTAGTGATGCTTTGCATCAGAAACTCCATGAGGTCTGACATGCTCATTGTACTGCAGTTCTGCTGCACTTTCACTGGGGTTGAAATTATTGAGGATAATTTATCTAGTTCTCTCTTGAATTTTATCAGCTTTTTCTTTGAGTATTTTGAAGTTTCTTTTTTTTAATTGAATATTTTATTTACATTTCAGACGTTATCCCCATTCCCCATTCCCCCCACCCAGAAACTCCCTATCTCATCCCCCCTCCTCCTGCTTCCATGAGGATGTGCCCCCACCCACCCACTCCCACCTCCCCACCTTCGAAATCCCCCACACTGGGGCATCCCACCTTTACAAGACCAAGGACCTCCTCTCCCACCTATGCTCAACAAGGCCATCTTCCCCTATATATATATACAGGTGGAGGCATAGATCCCTCCCTATGTGCTCCCAGGCTGGTGGTTTAGACCCTGAGAGCTCTGGTTGGTTAGTATTGTTGCTCTCCTCATGGGGCCACAAACTCTTTCAGCGCCTTCAGTCTTCTCTCTGAATCTTCTATTGGAAACCCCATGATCATTGCAATAGTTAGCTGTGAGCATCTGCCTCTGTATATGTCAGACTCTGGTAGACCTCTAAGAAGACAGCTATATCAGGCTCTTGTCAGCAAGCACTTCCTGGCATCCACATCAGTGTCTGCCTTTGGTGACTGCGCATGGGATGAATACCCAGGTGGAGCAGTCTCTGGATGGCTCCTCCTTCAGTTTCTGTCCCACACTTTGTCTCTATATTTGCTTCCATGAATATTTTGTTACTCCTTCTAAGAAGGACCAAAGCACCTACACTTTGGTCCTCCTTCTTCATGAGCTTCATGTGGTCCGTGAGTTGTATCTTGAGTATTGCGAGCTTTTAGGCTAATATCCAATTATCAGTGAGTACATACCATGTTTGTTCTTTTGTGATTAGGTTACCTCACTCAGGATGATATTTTCTAGTTCCATCCATTTACCTAAGAATTTCTCGAATTCATTGTTTTTAAGAGCTGAGTAATATTCCATTGTGTAAATGTACCACATTCTCTATATCCATTCCTCTGTTGAAGGACATCTGGGTTCTTTCCAGCTTCTGGCTATTATAAATAAGGCTGCTATGAACATAGTGGTGTATATGTCCTTGTTATATTGTTGGAGCATCTTCTGGGTATATGCCCAGGAATGATATAGCTGGGTCCTCAGGTAATGCTATGTCCAATTTTCTTCATTATAGGGCTCTTATGTATTTTTTGATGAATTTACCCCTTTATCATTTTATTATTTATATTTTTCAGTCTTTCTACTTATAACACATCATTTCCTATTTTCTATAATTAAAATTTTCTTGTATAAAATATAAAAGATAAAAGCATAGCTTTTAATTGGCATTGTGATGTTTATATTTAGTTTATTTGTTAACATGACTGCTTAGCAATCAGGTTTTGCATTTTAACCCAATTTTCACTATGTCTACTGTATTTTCATCATCTCCTCTTCCATGTCATACAGTTTTGCAGATTGACTTATCTTTTGAGCTGCAGGTCACAATTATCTGGTTGTTGGCATATCTAGTAATTCCTGTCTTTTTTCTTTCAATCCTTCCTTTCTTCCTTTCTTTTTTGGCTGCTAGACAGCATGCACGTTGTAAATCTGTAAGTGCATAGATTTTGTTGTCTTACTATCTATCTATCTGTAACATTTTCAGGTAAGGCTTACAGTCACCATTTCTAGAATTCCTAGACCATTCCAGTTCTTTCTTCCATGTGATCTCGAGAATCACTTTTATGCTGGCCAGTTGGTTGTATCAGAGACAATTACAAAGCTACTTCATACAGTTTTATATCTGCTTACTGTAGAAGCTTAACTTTGAAACAAATTGTGGTAAAAGGCAAACATTTTCCATTCCTTCTCCAAGTACCATAAACAATTCTATTATGCTTCCAAGCACATGGTACATTGTAGAGCTTCTGATACTGCACAATATCCCCTTCATAACATGATGGGGTGAAATATGACCAGCACATTGAGACTCAAACTCAGAAATACGAAAAAAAGTTCCACTAAAACTTTTAGGGATCATCTAGTTCAAATGCATAGGTAAACCACTTTACTGAATGTGTATAGCAGAAATCTGTGTGTTTACTTAACATTTTCCTCCATGTTTGGTTGCTATATTTATGGTCGTCCTCAAGTATATTTTTCATAAAAGCACATTGTCAGTGAGGGATCTCCAATGTGAGTTCAATTACCATTTAAAATGAGATACACTGTGCTATTCATTGTTTCCACATGGAAATGGGGAGTTTGGCTTGGGGGTCTTGGCAAAGATGTTTTATTTGTTTTTAATTTGACTCATCTCCCATTCAACTTGAAAAATTCCCTATGTCATTGGCATTTCCAAAGACATTTCATCAAAATTTCAAAATTTCCCTTCATCAGCTTTCCAAGAAAGCTGATGGAGAACCCTGAATTTTGTTAGGTGGTCCCAGTAATCTCAAAGCTGTGAAAATTTAAGCTAACAGAAAACAAAAATTCATCAAGATGAATATCCATATTAAAATGTGTCGATACTTAAAATAATAATCCCAAGGCCGTATTTTACTATTTTATATCATCATCAAGGTTTTATCCAGAATATTTTTATGTCATCTTTTATCTGTTTTAGGGGTGGGGTGGGTCAGGATTTCACACTCTACCCAGGATGCCCTGTGTAATGGTTTGTATTATGCTTGGGCCAGGGAGTGGCACTATTAGGAGATGTGGCCTTGTTGGAGTATGTATGTCACTGTGGACATGGGCTTTAAGACCCTTATTCTATCTGCCTGGAAGTCAATATCCTTCTAGAAGCCTTCAATGAAGATGTAGACCTCTCAGCTCCTCCTATACCATGCCTGCCTGGATGCTGCCATGTCCCTGCCTTGATGATAACAGACTGAAACTCTGAAGCTGTAAGCCAGTCCCAATTAAATGTTGTCCTTACAAGAATTGCCTTGGTCATGGTGTCTGTTCACAGCAGTAAAAACTTAACTAATACTGCCTAAAGTGCATTATGTTGCCTAGGCTGTCGTCTCAGAGCCCAGACAAGAGCTGGGATAACAAGTGTCAGTAAGGGCACCCAGCTGTTTTTTTCATGTTATAGTGATTAATTCTACATATTTGAAACTTTTTGTTTTACAGAGGATTGATTTGATTACTCATGATGAAGAAAATCATTTATTTTATACAGCATTTAAATTAATACACAGCACACAGCAGCATCTTGGTTAATACTTAAATCTTAGAAGGCCCGTGGACATCAGTGAGATGACAAACAAGGATCCTTGAAGAAAAGATATCATTACCATTATAGTATTTTTAAAAACATCATCAGCCTTTTAGAAAGTCATAATTTAGTTTCTCCCAAAGGGAATCAATTCCTCAATTTGTTTTAAAAAGCTCTTGGTTTTAGGTAAATACAAATAAAGTAATTTGCATGAAGATAAACAAAAAGTGCAAATATCAAATGCTATTTGCAACTTTTTCTGTGAAAGAGGTAAAGAAACTGCACACATCTTTAGCATGAGGTTATAATAGACTTAATAATACAATACTTAAAAAGTTACAACAAACAAACACATTTGACAAAGAACAAAACTTTCAAGACCAGTGTAGACTGGAATGTTAATGCTGTAGGAAGTCTTTATCCCTCTATCCCTTCAGAAAGATTTACAATAAGGGAGATACGTCAAGGTCACCTAATAAAAAGGAACAATGTTAGGTAAAGGATGGAAGTTGTTTTGTTAGAGGAAGTGGGACAGAAGTGGAGATGTGGTGTAGAATCATGTCATTACAAGATCTCCTCTAGCTCTGCCTTCATTTCATTGAGCATACAAGTTTGTCTGACATCAAATTATAGCTTGAGAGAATATTGGAGGCAGGTTAAATCCTACCATGGTTCCAGTGACTGTGCCTAATGGAAATAAAAGGTATTTAATATTCTTTTTCCTCATCATGTAGTAAGCAAAGAGAGAAGAAAGTGACGTCCAGGAAGTGAGCTGTTACACATTTTGGCCTGAATTCCTGAATGCCTGCAAAATCACACAGACATGGCAACGACTCTAGGTGGTAGAAGGGTTTCATTTTAACAGGAATCATATGAGAGACGGGCTGTCACAAGCGTGAGCACCACCCTCATAGTTGGCATATCAATTTATTGTGCGGAAATAAATGTCTCAAGTGCTTTCCAAAGGAATGGAAATGAAAAAGCCAGTAAAGGGGGTAGGGTTACATAAGATCCAGATGAGCAGGGTAAGATTCCTATGTTGCTCATGAGAGTTCCTCCACTATCACCATGCCATGGAAAAAAACAGCATGGGCAAAGTTCACAGGCAAAAATTTCAGGGCCACTTTCTTTCTTTTTTCTTTTTTTTTTTAAAAAAATCAAATAGTAATTTTTTCTTATTCACACAGGGGTTATAAACACAAAAAGGCAGGACGTGGGGAAGGGTATGACACAGGAACGTGGGTATTCAGGGGCAGTACAGATATCTTTCAGAACTGGGTATCCGCTGGGTGAAGGTTCAGGGGACAGGTCACTATGACTCTGTCTATGATTCACTTGTCCTTATCTAAGTTGTTATTATTTGCCAAGGCTACCTATTTATGAGGTCTATGACTACTCAGGCTGGTAAATTTCCACAAAAGCTGCCTGTTTATAATAGCTTATAGCCCTCTGTTTCAACATTTTTCCACAGAGACCCAAGACTTGGTGTTAGTATACATGTATGACAGGCCTAATGCTGATTTTAGGCCTATGGCTGATTTTAGGCCTTCAGTTTATAAGCAGGGCTGCCCCTGACATCTCATTCCTTCTCTAAGTATAGAAGGGCTGTGGCAATTCTAATCTTGCGAAGGCGGGGATAGAGGCCTGACCTCCAGTAATTGAAGGGGACCTTGTAATGGCTCCAGTCCCCCTGTCGTTGTCCAGTGAGGCATGAGGGCCATATCCATCCCAATATCTTTTTCCTGGAGTGGGGATACTCTTGACATCAACCCCTATGCAGTCAGGCTTTTCCCTCAGGGAACCCAGAGAGATATTTTTAACTTTTATTTATATTCCCTTGCAGTGCTTAGCCTCGCAGCCTAAGCAAGAATTCAGATCGCCTGTCAGAGGGGGTTCTGGGTGACCCCTCTCTGCTTGGTCTAGGGGCTGAAGTCCCCTCTTTTAGGTTGGGTGGAGATGGGTTTTGGGAACACCCTGGATAGAGTAACAACCTCATCTTGAGTCTCGTGGTCCTCCATAGCTAACTTATGATAATGTATCTGAATAGGTTTTGCTACCAGATTGTTTCTCTGTTGTTTCACAAAGTTAGTCCACCTACTTAAGGCCCAGGGACCAAAAGAAATAAGCAAAAATACCCAATTAATGGTCCCAAGATGGGAGGAAGTAGGGTTGATAACCATGGAGAGATTGAAAACCAATCCTTGTACCAGCTCTCATCTTTGTCTTTCTCTCTCTGTCTTTTCTCAGGCAGGCCCATTTTCATTGAAACATGGGCACTGCTAATTCTCAGCCTAAATATTAAAATATCTCAGAATGGTTGCATTCATATTCTGAGGAGGAGCATATCTGTATACTCTTCCCAAGAACTTGTTCTGCCAGAGTTCTCTGAATAATTACATTAGATTTCAAAATATACAACGTTACAAACAGTAGACCCAGTTTGATTTTAGAAAAGCTTATATTAATTCAATATCTAGAAAAGACACCTGTTACATGACCCGTGTACCTCATTCATAATTTTACCTATGTAAGATTTCATTCATGCCACATCCAAGTTACTAATGAAAGCACAGGACAAACCTCAAAGGAAGGTTGTTTTAGCCCAAAATGTCTTATTTGAAATCCTTAAATTTCTACCATGGTCTTATGGTATATCCTAACTTCTAGTGTTCCTAGGATAATGGAGCCTGACGGTGAATTGAGAGGTTCTACATGGGTGAGTTCATGCCTTTTCCTTTTACATAATGGACTTGGGTGAAAATACTGTCAGATTACAGTTTATTACTGAAACTAGGGGGAGGAACTAACATCATTGGGAGGCCTCATGGACTTTTAAGTACGTCATAATTTACAGTCTTGATGGGGTTTTCTAGCAATATACTATAATATATATATATATAATAAATATACAGCAAATATACTGCATATAATATGTATAAACCATTACTTTTATTGAGTTAAATCTATGAAATTATAAAATAAAAGTAATTGCTTCAAAAAATATAAGCACAGAATTTTGAAATGTATACATATACGTACCCCTTCAAAACAAAAAAGGGGCAAAGAATTTACTAGGGGATTGACAGTTTCTTTTAATTTCGAAATAGTTTTATATTGACATTAAGTGTCCAGAGATTAAGGCAAAGATGGAAAGATACTAAGATGTCGCTGTCAAAATAAAGAGTAGTGATTCTTCAGGGGACTTAGAGATTTCATAGGCTGATTCCCTTCCAGACTTGATTCTGAGTGTTTACTTATAACTTACTACCTATCCTTAGATGGCAGAGTCAGTCCTGGTATGATTCTTCAGGAAACAGGTCTGAAGGGCTTTAGAAGTATTTGGCCTTGGCATTTCAAAGTAAGGGGAGAAATAAATGGGTCTCTCAAGTTCTGTTTTCTTGAGAAACCTCAATAAGCAAACAGGAGACTATATACCCTTTTGTCCACGTATTGAGTTGGTGTCCAATCTATGAGATTGAAAGTTTGCACTGATGGTTTTGTTGCTAGACATTGTTCTCATAATTTCAGCAAGGTAAAAAATAGTTTGAATTATGTAGTTTATTGACAACCTATTCTGGCCAATGTGACAACTTGGTGGACTGTGAGGTTACAGATCAAAACTTGACATGTGGGCATCTCATAAAAGGCTATATTGGAAGAAGTAGTGGTAACATGTAAAGGAGACAGACTTCATATTTCCCACTTAACTCTGCTATCCGTGCCTGTGGCTGGGATCTTTGGATAGAACAAAGTGTGGAGTTTCATTGCTGTTGTCCCCAATAATAATTTTATTTATGGCTCCACAGCTCTTAACATGGAAAATAAGCCATGAAACATCAATCATGACAAAGAAATGTTTCAACACATTTAGAATTTAAAACTCATGATATTAGATTTTAAGATGCAAAAGCCAAGGTCCCTAAGGAAGATGACAGAAGACTTGGATCAAACAACTACTTTTCCTCCTAGCCCCAAGGAACCACACTGACATACTGTGGGGGAGAAAGGAGGGCTGGGGGTAGCACTCAGTCTCATGGCTGCCTCCCTCTGAGAAGCAGCTTTGTGGCAATAGCCTTAGGCTATGTCCCTTGAAAAATATGATAAATATATTATGGATACATTAGGAACTTAATGGATAAGTTAGGATTTTAACCATTTCTTTTATTTTTCTGTCAATACAAATGCATTACTGCATGATACTATGTATCACAGCTATATTAGAAAAGAAATCATAAAAGAGAAAGAAAAACAGCAAGAGAAAAAAGGTCAAGAGTAACCCATGAAAGGACAGAAATGTTTTACAGAATTGATTCATAGTGAGGACTGGGGATTCCCAAACCTGAAAGTCATGCCAGCCTGCTGGGAACTTAGGGAAGAGTTGATGTTGCATTTCAAATCCCAGGACAGTCTGGGGGCAGAATGAGAGCTGAGGTTGGTGTAGTCTGAATATTCCCCCAAGGCTCATGTATTCCTAGGCTTAGTCCCCACTGTGGCACTATTGAAGTATAGGAACCTTTCAGACACAGACCTACCATATGATCTTGAGGTTGCTGAAGGCATGAGGAATACTGTTGCACCCTGTGACCTTCTCTTCTTTTCATTCCTCCCCTGTGAGATAAGTAGTTTCCACTCTGTCCACACACTCCAGTTGTAGCGTGATGCTTTCCTATAGACCAGAAACAATGAGATCAAACAATCACAGACTGGAATCCCTAATACTGTGAGCCAAAACTTTAATAAGTTGATTATTATTTCAGATATTTTGTTATAGTGGTGGAAAGCTGACTGAAATCACCATCTACTCTGCAGCAAAGAAGTCAAACTCATTACTTAATTGTGAGAGTTGTGAATATGGGATGCAGACACAGGGTGAAACAAAGAAAAGGTTTTAGATCTGTCCTGTGTAATGGAATTTGAGCACTGGCTTACTGTCAAAAGTATCTCAGAGTGAAGCATGTGCTTGTTTGCAAACAAGAGGCCTGAATTTGTATGGAAAGCTACCACTAATAATCTCAATCATAGATTTAACATGTGTTGTAAGATGCTTTCTTTATGATTTACATTTTGGACCAAAAAAGAAACCAGTATTTCCTTTCTTGAATTAGAGAGAGGAAAATTACTTACAATAAGGATGATGACATGAGGGACAAGGATAGATCCCAGCAAAAGGAAAGAGAAACCTCTGAATGAATTGTCTTAAAGGATCTATTTTGCTTATCTTTGTTAATTTTAGAGATTAGAAGTTATCAAAAGAGAGGAATTTATTGTAAAGGGGGGATTGAATAAAGCACACAGTATTCCTGGTGTCCGAGGGATGAAGAACTATGTAGCGCCTGTCACAGTTGCAAGTACAAGCATGATCCTGACTGGCTCTCCATGAGTCCTGTCTCCATTCCTGTCCATCTCCACTATAAGACTTTAAGCATGTTGATTAACCTCTTTCTGCTCCTTGTCCTAACTTTAGAGTGACCCTAGTAATAGTATCTACTCTTCAAGGTGTTGTGAGAATAACACAGTATGTATTGATGCTCTATTGCAAAACTGAAGTGCTCCAAGTATCAGTATTCACAATTTCTCACTCTTTCTGTGGGTAATAATAGGGTGAACGCTTTGCTAAGACTCTATCTAGGTCTGTAACTGTGATGAAGTAATGATGTTGGGGCCACATTGGTTCATCCATCTAGTGGCTGGTTGGTGTTGATTGTTGACCAGAGGCCTTGATTATTCTGTGAGTAGATCTCTCCCAAAGATGTAGAAGACTTGTACAGCAAAGAGGCTGGCCACCAAATAGCAAACAATGTATGAGGAGAAGTACCAGACACAAGCAATCCTGTCCACAACTGGTTGCAGAATTACGTAAAGCCACTTTTGCCCTACTCTTTCAGTAGACTGAATCTATAATGTGACACACGTTCGAGGAGAAGGGGATTCATGTGGACGAGTGTCAGTGAATTTATGACATATGTAAAGTATACAGAACTAAATAATACATAAGTACTTTATATGTTTAATCAAATAACAAGCTTAGATTGTTTGACAGCTTAGTCGTCAGAGTTTAAGACTGTCTCTTATTTTTGGATTTCCTCACTATCTCGGGATTTCTTGTTCCTGTATCCCCAATGATACCAATCTACAGGTGCTTAAGCCAATACTATAAAAACAATAGTACTCTCATATAAGCTGTGCACATCCTCTCATGTCTTTTGAATCGCCTCTGGATTGCTTACACTACTTAACAGTGTACCAGGTTGTTTACTACTTTCTGTTACTTAGGGAATAATGACAAGAAAAAAACCTGGATATGCTCGAAATAGACTGAGTTTTTAAGAGTATTTTCAGCCTGTATTGATTTGACTCCATGTATGTGGAACACATGAACTTTCAGTGCTGTCTAGGGTTACACAATATCGTAAAGAACAATCTTATTAATACTAGTAATTTGTCCATGGACCTCTTGGGATTATCCATAAATTTTCAATGATAGTTATAATAAACATTACAATAGAATATGTATATATTCCACATCCTTTTCTAGTTTTTTTGTACTGATTGGGAAAGAGTGGTGATAAGGACTATTCTTTGTTTATCCCTAGTATTTGAAGAAATCCTTTTAAATCATAGGGTTTACAGAAAGCTTTTTACATATGTCTTTGGTCAGTGATGAATATTTTCTTCTGGACTTAGATAAGAATGTTGCCAAAGAATTAATATTGAATATTTTTTTCTGAAGTTGCCAAGATGAAAAGATGATCTTTTCTCCTCGTGTCTTTCTTTTCTTCATTTATGACTCTACTCAGAGGGAAGAGTCTGGTCCAATTCTGATGTTTCTGAGCGACAACTTATCAGGATTCAGAGGCCTATCAACCCAGAAATCAACCATCTGGCTCTCAGTTCTTCGCAGATTTCTTCTAGAAAATCCGTTTGTAAGTTGTAAGTCTTGGTGAATCAAAGTTTGCACTTATTAAGTATTCTTTTCTACAGTTAGGCTTTTTTTCTGCTTTATGTCTCTTATACATATTCTCTGAGGTTTTGAAAGAAATACCATCTATTCAAATAAGCCTCTCAGAGTACAGTTTCTGTATAAACATGTACACATATGCGTACACACACACACACACACACACACACACACACACACACACACACACACTAATTCTTCCCACCCCTCAAATAAGCCAATGAATTTAAGTATAGAAGTAGATTGGCTCCCTAAATTTACTTTGTGGTAGGCTTATTTCACTGTTCTTTCTTGTTTCGCTTTGAGTGGGAAGGTGCTCCCACAGAGAGACATGAGTTCTGCTTTTCCTCAGGGCTCATGTGAACAAAACAACATCACCGGGTTGGAGCCAGGTAGTGCATTAGTCCGTAGACAGTGAGATAGAAACAAAGCCGTTCTTCATAAGCTTTCTCCCTGAGTAATATAAAAAAGAAAGAAACACACTTTTCTCAGTTCTTGGAACTGTGCCCCATTGACCTTAAAGATTTTAGCTCTTCTCCGGGTTAGTCTTCTCGCAGTAAGAATGGCTGGTGGCTATCCAGCTGGAGAAGTAGGTATGCCCCTTGAAACTCCCTTTCGGTTTTGACCATGTTGAAAGCCGTTTATCCTCAGGCAGCAGTCAGAATCCCCCAAACATCAGGACCACTGTCACATTAAGTTGCAGGTCTCCAATCCCAACACATGTCAAGCTTGTGCTGCCTTGACCCACTGCACCCGTGTCTCTCCTAGGAGACTGACAAGATTGACAGCTTGCTTCATGAAGAGGCTGCATGGGAAAAGCTGGCAACTTCTCTCTGTGTGTGTTGGCAAGGCATAAAGAAAGGCAAAGTTGGCAAGGGACAGAATACTAAGTACTACCAGGCGTGGAGAGCCTTGCGTCTGCCAGGCATTACTAAACAGAATTTATTCATTTATTTTTACCAATCTTGGGAGCAAGCATTGTTATGGCCAGTTTACATATGAGAAGTTGGTGTTTAGAGAATTCTACTAATTTTATTTTGGTTAGAGATAGAATAAGTTATCTCAAATTATACATTTCCATCTATAATTCCAATTTCTTGAACATATTTATGTGAATTTTAAAAGGACAAGTGAGGTTTCACAGTCAAATATATCATCACATAAGCTAGAATAATCCATCACATTTGTATGAGTAAGATCACATTCAGAACTATGTTGAATTCATGTTGCTTCACTACTTAAGGAACTATGGTAAGACAGTGTCCTGCTGAGTGTTCCAAATCCAACGGGCTATATATTTTAATAAATATGCTCTGTAGGCAAAGAAGCAGAATAAAAATACTTTTATGGATCATTAAAGGCAGCATTCTGGTGTAAAGGATCTTTCAGATTTTACGTTTGATTGGCTGTCACTGGTTTTTAATCACAAACAAATTATCCACCAATAATCATCAGGCCAATTCCAATAACTTTATTGACTTCAAGTAATTTCATCTGTGTAAAACGAGCAGGTTCCAATCCAACAGACCTCTTTCCATAGCACATTGACACCTGCCTGCTACATTTTCAAATTTGTGTTTCTGAAAGATGTCATTCTGGTTTTATTTCTGCAAGAAATTCCCTTTTCTCTGAATAACTATCACACAGGCCTTTTGGAAGTAAAAAGAAAAATAAACCTTTAATTTTTTTTAATAAGTGGGATACCTGGATGTAGTGGGATAGCCTAACTCCATAAACTTTCAGCTTTAGAGAATTTATAAGCAGAGAGTAGAAACTAATGAAACGCAGAGAAATTAGTCTTTAATAATCTATAGATGCATGCAAACACAGCATTTGTAGTTTCATTTAGCTGGAAAAATTATAAGTGAGATTGACCTGAATTGAGAATGTTTATATAATCAATAAAAATGACAACTACAACTTTTTCTCTTCTTGTCTTATTTTATTGCTGTAATTGTTTCCAGTAAATAAAAGAATTTTCTAGAACTAAATAGGAGGGCTTGGTTGCTTTTGCTCTTGTGGTCTTCACACTCATGGAAAAGTTGATGAACAAGATTTCAAATATTGAGGAAAGATGTTCTTAAAGTCTTCTGCCCACTTTGGTTATTAGTACTCATCTTTCCATTCTCTGTCTATTCTTTAATGGACAACTGCTATGTGGTAAATTGTTGCCTGTGCCATGGACTACTCATGCCCTGACCCTGCCTGCCCTTTCGGGTTGGAGGTGAGGTGGTGCAGAGTCAACCACGCAGTAATGCCACATCAAGCTCATGTGAGCACTACTACAAGCCCCTTTAATACCCTCCACCCATTCACCCTCTTTTAAAAATCAGTGCTTTGAATCATCCTATACTGATGCTCAGTGCTCTGTAATATACATAATCCACAGATGGCTTAAATGCTGTTCTATTGTTGGGTGTGATAGTAGATTTTAGTGAGCTTGTTCCTTTAATGTTATATTACTGTAGCTTTCTTAATTTTCTTCTTCAAAGTTAATACCAAAGAAACATACATTTTATGACTAAATTGGTTATCTATATGTTTCATTATCTGGTGTTTATTTCCAGAATAGTTACTATTAAAATATGCTGGTTAAAAATGAGAACAATAACATGGGGGAAAGTCTTAAACCCCTTATACTTGGTACCTGAAAGGTTTTAGTAATTAATGAGAAAAGAGTCTGCTTTTGACAAGTACTCTGGAATTTAGCAGTTAACACAAACATTAGAATATGAACATCTGAGAAATCTGCCAAGTGGCAGAGCTGTTGAAAACATTAGACATTTTGGTGTCATCTCGTTCGCTTTTCAACTGTATATAGCATTGACCACAATGACCACAGTTTCAGGATAGATTTTATTGTAAGTTACAATTAAGAGGCTATTGACAAATAGGTGAGCCTTTCCTTATTGAGACTATAATCCAGTCATGAAAATCAGCCTACATCTAGGTGCTGAGAGTCCACAGGAGTCAAATCACCAGATCTAAAGGGAATTTAATACAAGGCACATCCCTTTGTTACTCTCTTTGTTTAAATTTTTGATATTTGTGTTTGGAAAGAATGTTCAGTTCGGAGTGAGTAAGAGTAAAAGCTTGTAGGTTCTTAGTCTATCAAACAAACAAACATACAAACAAACAAACCAATAAACATAAAACAACCAGCACAAGAAAGAAGTGGAGAGTAGCATAGTTGAGGGCATCTGCTCCAAGGATTTTTGAAAGGCCAAATGCCCATATTCACATTTGTATCTGTCTAACCCGCCACCATCTCTAGCTAGCTTGCTCATTAGCTGTTTCCCTACCTTTTCTTATTTTCATCTCCACAGAGCAGCCCACATATATTTCACAAAGGTGAGGTGGCTACAGCTCACTCTGAAGATCCTGCTAGTGACCCTTTCTTAACCAGAGAATGAAAGGCCTACTTTTTTTTGCTGGTACCTAGATGCTCTGCCTCCTGGAGAATAGTATGTCCCACAAACCCCAGCCACAAGATCTGGTGAGCGCCCCCCCTTTTTCTTTCTGTTTTTAAGTCTTCTGCTGCAAGATCTCTATTGCTAAGCCTTTGTAAAGCTGACTTCTGGTCGCCTTTAGGATCCACTTAAATGTTTCATCTATAGCCTTTTTCCAATCATATGACATAATATATCTCCCCCTGGTCCGCTCACTTCTATTTCTTATCTTTGTGTTTTTCTTTTTCATAGCAATAATCACTTTACAATTTTTTTGTTCACATATTTCCTTTTTTTTCAGCTTTGACTTCATTTAACTGTCAGTTCCACCAGGCTGAGGATCAGTTTGCTGCAAGACACATAGTAGGTGTTCCATAGCACTCATGGCCTGGGAGAGTCATGAACCCTTCTGTAGAATATTTACAAGGCTTCTCTAGCATTTCTGTTTATATCTCTGAATGAAGTTTCTTAGAGGACTGTTTCTGTTTTGTCCATTTTGTAGTTTTAAAGTATCCGGAACACTGTGAACACCTTCTGACTTCTTTGGTCACACCTTTGATATCATATTCAAGTAGTGGTACTGTAATAGAATCCAAAGGTGATCAATCAAATCCTAAATCTACACTGTCAAGTAGTCCATAGGCTTACTTCATAGAGAACTGATCAGGAATCAGTTCAGTTTACCTCTGCGTATACTGAATGTGGCTCATTACTTTGAAGTCTGATATAGCTTTAACCATATGGTTGATTATTTATGAGGACTGAAGAGAATAAAAGTTTAACTCACCTAACACTTTCAGAATTATAGTAAGTAGTATAGTTGTCTCGTAGTGTTCACAGATTAGTTCTAGGACATCCATGGCTATCAAAATCTGCAGCTGCTCTGTCTCTCATATAAAATATATAATATTTGCATGTAACTTGTGTGCATTCTCCCATACACTTTAAATAATCTCAGCAGATTACTTATGATATCTAACATTGCAAGTGCTATACACATTTTATATCTCCCAGGGACTAAACCACTAACCAAAGAGTACACATGGAGGGACCCATGGCTCCAGCTGTATGTGTAGCAGAGGGTGGCTTTGTTGGGCATCAATGGGAGGAGAGGCCTTTGGTCCTGTGAAGGTTTGATGCTCCAGTATAGGGGAATTCTAGGCCAGTGAGGTGGGAATGGGTGGGTAGGTAGGGGAGAACTCTCATAGAAGCAGTGGGGGTTGGATAGGACGTTTCTGGAGGAGATACCGGGAAAGTGGGATAACATTTGAAATGTAAATAAATAAAATAACCAATAAAAATTAAAAAGAAAAAGAAAAAATTATTTTACTATCTCCACTACCACCACCTCCTTAATGGAGGTAAAGTTGTTTTTCTTAGTGTAGTTCTGGTTTGCATTTCCCCAGTGACTGGCACTGATAAGACTCTTTCTCTGTGTTTATTAGCCACTTGAATATCTCTTTGGAAAAATATCATTTAAGTTCCCTGCTCAATTTTAATTGAGTTATTGTCCTTTTCACTGTGAAGTGATAAGAATTTTATTTTACTCTGGATAACAGCCCTTACTAGATAAGTGACTTAAAATATTTATATAATCATGTGGTCTGTCTTTCTACTCTATTGACAACATATTTCAATCTATAACATTCTAATTATGAGCAAGTCCAATTTGTCTACTTTCTTGTCATTGGTGTTTTGGAGAACAAAACTGTGCATAGTTAAATCCAATGTCTTGAAGACTTACTCCAATATAGTCTTCTGAAGATTGCATATTTTGGCTGTTACACATTTAATCTTTGACTTATTTTGAGTTAATTTTAGCATGTCATGTGAGCTAAGAATATAAGATCATTCTTTGCAAGTGATTACTCCATTCATTACAGAAATTCAATGAAAAACACTATTATGTCCCTTGTTGAATGGCCTTGGCCAAAAGTTAATTGACTAGAAATATACAACGTTACTTCTGTACTCTTGGATTTTTTTCATTGCTTTGTGCACTTATGCCAATGCCAGTAACTTACTCTTTTGACTACTATGTCTCAATAGAAGGTCTTAAAAACAGGAAGTGACTTCTCTACATTTTGCTTTCTTTTAAAATTGTTTTTGCTATTTGAGATTTATTCTGATACAGTACAGATTTTACAATCTACTCTCCATCTCAGCAAAATATGAACCAGATATTTGATGGAAATTGCTTGAGTTCTATAGATCAGTTCTAAAGTTATTGGCCCTTTAATAATATTGAGTCTTTTAATGAACATATATACCTTTATTTCCATTTATTTAGGGTTTCTTTATTTTTTCTTCCATGAATTACCTCATTGCTTAGCCATTTATGCCAACTTTTTAAAATTTGTTTATTATTTTCTCTGTCATCCTTCATCCCAGGCAGTGGCTACAAATAGATTTGTCTTAAAATGGTTTTGACAAATGCCTACTACAGAGCATTCTCAGCACTGTGTTATTCTTAATTAGGCAATTAAAAAAAAACAAATCGAATTGGGTTTGGGACTGAGCCTAGAGCAGGTCGCAGGCAGCAGCTCCGTACCCAACCGCAGAAAACCAAGAAAAACAGGGACTCCCAGGAGCTTGAACTCACGCAGCATCCCAGGTAAGGAAAAAGCAGCACTCACCCCAAACAGGGAGCAACAGGGACCCACTGGGACCCAGGAATTCGCTCCTGGCCTGGAGCGGGCTCCATCCGGTCGGGGCCCGAGCACTCGCGGATCCCGGGAGGCAGCTCTGCACCCAATCTCGCAGACTCCAGAGGAAGCGGGGCTCGCAGGACCTCTGTGCCAAGCAGGGTCTTGGGCTAGGAGGTGGCAGTGCTTGCCCCCGAACAGGGAGTGGCTAGGACCCACTGGGACCCAGGAGTTCACTCCAGGGCCCGGAGCGTGGGTTCCTTCCGGTCTGTGCCAGAGCAGATCCCGGGAGTCAGCTCTGCACCCAATCTCACAGAACCTAGAGGGAGCGGGGCTCTCCGTGGCTCAAGCTAGCTCAAGCAGTTTCTTAGGCTAGGAGGTGGCAGTGCTCGCCCCCAATCAGGGAGCAACTGGGACCCACTGGGACCCACTGGGACTCATTGGGATCCAGGAATCCGCTCCTGACCCGGAGCCCCGGCCCCTTCCGGTTTCCACCTGAGCACCAAGCACATCTTGGGCCTCATCTTTAACTCAAGCAGCAAAACCCATCCCAAACAGTTCTGACACAACCTAGATAATTGGAAAGACAGGCCCCAGTCAGAGACAGCTCTGATAGCACAAAGGAGATCCAGATGGCGAAAGGCAAGCGCAAGAACACAAGCACCAGCAACCCAAGGTACTTGCCATTATCAGAACCTAGTTCTCCCACATTAGAAAGTCCTGAACTCCCCATATCACCAGGAAAACAAGAACCAGATCTAAAATCATTTCTAATGATGATGCTAGAGGACTACAAGAAGGAAGTAAATAACACTATCAAAAAACTTGAGGAGAACACAGGAAAACAGGATGAAGTCCTTAAAGAAACACAAAAATCCTTTAAAGAATTACAAGAAAACACAAACAAACAGATGAAGGAATTGAACAAAACCATCCAGGACATAAAAATGGAAGTGGAAACAATAAAGAAATCACAAAGGGAGACTATCCTGGAGATAGAAAACCTAAAAAAGAAATCAGGAGTCATAGACACAAGCATCACCAACAGAATACAAGAGATAGAAGAAAGAATCTCAGGTGCAGAAGATACCTTAGAAAATATTGACACAACTATCAAAGAAAATCCAAAATGCAAAAAGTTGCTATCTCAAAATATCCAGGAAATCCAGGACGCAATGAGAAGACCAAACCTAAGGATAATAGGTATAGATGAGAGTGAAGATTCCCAACTTAAAGGGCCAGTAAATATCTTCAACAAAATTATTGAGGAAAACTTCCCTAACCTAAGGAATGAGATGCCCATAATCACACAAGAAGCCTACAGAACGCCAAACAGACTAGATCAAAAAAGAAATACCTCCCGTCACATAATAATCAAGACTCAAAATGTACAAAACAAAGACAGAATTTTAAAAGCAGTAAGGGAAAAAGGCCAAATAACATATAAAGGCAAACCTATCAGAATTACACCTGACTTCTCACCAGATACTATAAAAGCCAGAAGATCCTGGACAAATATCATACAAACCCTAAGAGAACATAAATGCCAGCCCAAGCTACTTTACCCAGCAAAACTCTCAATTACCATAGACGGAGAAACTAAGATATTCCATGACAAAACTGAATTTACACAGTATCTTCCCACAAAACCAGCTTTACAAAGGATAATAGCAGGAAAGCTCCAATACAAGGAGGGCAATCATACCCCAGAAAGAGCAAGAAAATAATCCTTTTCCATCAAACCCAAAAGAAGATAACCACACAAACGATGTCTCCACTATTAGCAAAAATGACAGGAAGCAAGAACACCCTCTCCTTAATATCTCTTAACATCAATGGACTCAATTCCCCAATAAAAAGGCATAGGCTAACAGACTGGATACGCAAACAGGACCCAGCTTTTTGCTGCTTACAGGAAACCCACCTCAGTGACAAAGACAGACACTACCTTAGAGTAAAAGGTTGGAAAACAATTTTTCAAGCAAATGGCACTAAGAAACAAGCGGGAGTAGCCATTCTAGTATCGAATAAAATCAACTTTCAACTTAAAACTATCAAAAAGGATAAGGAAGGGCATTTCATACTTGTCAAAGGAAAAGTCAACCAACATGAACTCTCAATTCTGAATATCTATGCGCCAAATACAAGAGCATCGAATTTCATAAAAGAAACCTTACTAAAGCTCAAAACACACATTGTACCTCACATAATAATAGTGGGAGACTTCAACACCCCACTCTCAGCAATGGATAAATCATGGAAACAGAAACTAAATAGAGATACAGTAAAACTAACAGAAGTTATGAACCAAATGGACTTAACAGATATCTATAGAACATTTCACCCTAAAGCAAAAGAATATACCTTTTTCTCAGCACCTCATGGTACCTTCTCCAAAATAGACCATATAATTGGGCACAAGACAGGCCTCAACAGATATAAGAAAATTGAAATAATTCCCTGCATCCTATCAGATCACCATGGTCTAAGGCTGGTCTTCAAAAATGACAAAGAGAATGGAAAGCCCACATTTACATGGAAACTGAACAACACCCTACTCCTTGATAATCAGGTAAGGGAAGAAATAAAGAAAGAAATTAAAAACTTTTTAGAATTTAATGAAAATGATGACACATCATACCAAAATTTATGGGATACAATGAAAGCAGTGCTAAGAGGAAAATTCATAGCTCTAAGTGCCTACAAAAAGAAACTGGAGGGAACATACACTAACAGCTTGACAGAGCACCTGAAAGACCTAGAACAAAAAGAAGCTAATACACCCAAGAGGAGTAGAAGGCAGGAAATAATTAAACTCAGGGCTGAAATCAACCAAATTGAAACAAAAAGAACTATCCAAAGAATCAATAAAACCAGGAGTTGGTTCTTTGAGAAAATCAACAAGATAGATAAACCCTTAGCTAGACTAATCAGAGGGCAGAGAGACAGTATCCAAATTAATAAAATCAGAACTCAAAAGGGGGACATAACAACAGAAACTGAGGAAATTAAAAAAATCATCAGATCCTACTACAAAAGCCTATATTCAACAAAATTGGAAAATTTGGATGAAATGGACAATTTCCTAGACAAATACCAGTTGCCAATGTTAAATCAGGACCAGATAAACCATCTAAACAGTCCCATAACCCCAAAAGAAATAGAAGCAGTCATTAAAAGTCTCCCTACAAAGAAAAGCCCGGGACCAGACGGTTTTAGTGCAGAATTCTATCAGACCTTCAAGGAAGACCTAATCCCAATTCTTTTCAAACTATTCCACAAAATAGAAACAGAAGGTACACTACCCAACTCATTCTTTGAAGCCACAATTACACTCATACCTAAGCCACACAAAGACCCAACAAAGAAAGAGAACTTCAGGCCAATCTCCCTTATGAACATTGATGCAAAATTACTCAATAAAATTCTAGCGAACCGAATTCAAGAACACATCAAAACAATTATCCATCACGATCAAGTTGGCTTCATCCCAGGAATGCAGGGTTGGTTCAATATTCGGAAATCCATCAATGTAATCCATTATATAAACAAACTCAAAGAAAAAAACCACATGATCATCTCACTAGATGCTGAGAAAGCATTTGACAAAATTCAACACCCCTTCATGATAAAAGTCTTGGAAAGGTCAGGAATTCAAGGTCCATACCTAAACATAGTAAAAGCAATTTACAGCAAACCAGTAGCCAGCATTAAACTAAATGGAGAGAAACTTGAAGCAATCCCACTAAAATCAGGGACTAGGCAAGGCTGCCCACTCTCCCCCTACTTATTTAATATAGTATTGGAAGTCCTAGCCAGAGCAATTAGGCAACACAAGGAGGTCAAAGGGATACAAATTGGAAAGGAAGAAGTCAAAATCTCACTATTTGCAGATGATATGATAGTATACTTAAGTGACCCCAAAACTTCCACCAGAGAACTCCTAAACCTGATAAACAACTTTAGCAAAGTGGCTGGATATAAAATTAACTCAAGCAAATCAGTAGCCTTCCTCTACTCAAAAGATAAACTGGCTGAGAAAGAAATTATGGAAATGACACCCTTCAAAATAGTCACAGATAATATAAAATACCTTGGTGTGAACCTAACCAAGCAAGTAAGAGACCTGTATGACAAGAACTTCATTCCCCTGAAGAAAGAAATCGAAGCCGATCTCAGAAGATGGAAAGATCTCCCATGCTCATGGTTTGGAAGGATTAATATAGTAAAAATGGCTATTTTGCCAAAAGCCATCTACAGATTTAATGCAATCCCCATCAAAATTCCCACTCAATTCTTCTCAGAGATAGAAAGAGCAATCTTAAAATTTATTTGGAATAACAAAAAACCCAGGATTGCGAAAACTACTCTCAGCAATAAAAGAACTTCTGGAGGAATCACCATCCCCGACTTCAAGCTGTACTACAAAGCAATAGTGATAAAAACTGCATGGTATTGGAACAGAGACAGGCAGGAGGATCAGTGGAATAGAATAGAAGACCCAGAAATGAACCCCCATACCTATGGTAACTTAATCTTTGACAAAGGGGCTAAAACCATCGAATGGAAAAAAGATAGCATTTTCAACAAATGGTGCTGGTCCAACTGGTGGTCAGCATGTAGAAAAATGAAAATTGATCCATACTTATCTCCTTGTACAAAGCTCAATTCCAAGTGGATTAAGGACCTCCACCTAAAACCAGCCACACTGAAACTAATAGAAGAGAAACTGGGAAAAAGCCTGGAATACATAGGCACAGGGAAAAAGTTCCTGAACAGAACGCCAATGGCCTGTGCTCTAAGACCAAAAATTGACAAATGGGACCTCATAAAGCTGCAAAGCTTCTGTAAAGCAAAGGACACAGTCAATAGGACAGAGCGGCAACCAACAGATTGGGAAAAGATATTCACCAACCCTACATCTGATAAAGGGCTAATATCCAAGGTATACAAAGAACTGAAGAAATTAGACTCTAGACAATCAAAGAACCCTATTAAAAAATGGAGCACAGACCTGAACAAAGAATTCTCAACTGAGGAAGCTCGAATGGTTGAGAAGCACCTAAAGAAGTGTTCAGCATCCCTAGTCATCAGGGAAATGCAAATGAAAACAACACTGAGATTCCACCTCACACCAGTCAGAATGGCTAAGATCAAAAACACAGGTGACAGTACATGTTGGCGAGGATGTGGAGAAAGAGGAACACTCCTCCACTGTTGGTGGGATTGTAAACTGGTACAACCACTATGGAAGGCAGTCTGGCGGTATCTCAGAAAATTGAACATAGCGTTACCTAGGGACCCAGCTATACCACTCCTGGGCATATACCCAAAAGAAGTTTCAACATACAACAGGGACACATGCTCCACCATGTTCATAGCAGCCTTATTTATAATAGCCAGAAGTTGGAAAGAACCCAGATGCCCTTCAACAGAAGAATGGATGCAGAAAATGTGGTACATTTATACAATGGAGTACTACTCAGCTATTAAAAACAATCAGTTCACAAAATTCCTAGGCAAATGGATGGAGCTGGAAAATATCATCTTGAGTGAGATGACCCAATCTCAAAGGAACATACATGGTATGCACTCACTGATAAGTGGATATTAGCCCAAAAGCTCACAATTTCTAAGAATCTTCATATAGACCACATAAAACTCACATAGAAGAAGGAAGACCAAAGTATGAATGCGTTGGTCCTTTTTAGAAGGAGCATCAAAAGTTTCAACCAGAACTCCCAAAGTCTAAACCACCAACCAGAGAGCACAAAGGGAGGGACTCAAGCACCTGTATAGGGAATTGAGGGTGACCTTGTTAGACTCCAGTGAAAGTGGAGGGCCAAGATCCCCAAAAGTTTGGATCCCCTACTGTGTTGGAATTCGAGAGCAGGGAGATGGGACTGGGAGGATGTTTGGAGCACACCATCACAAAAATTAGGAGGAAGGGGTAGGGGATAAGGGATTTGGGGGGAGAATGAGAAAGGAGACAACATTGAAAGGTAAATACGTATAATACCCAATAAAAACCCCACACAGATAAAGGATTTAAAAAAAAGGGAGTCTATTTATTTTAAATTAATTTCAAAAGTTTCTAGGAGATGCAAATTGGCTAAGATACTATTTTAAGCTCTCCACAAAAGAATTTAAATCTCTGTTCAATATTCTCAAGAGAGAGGTAAACCCTAACTTCCTCAACAGTTAATTGACAAAAGAGAGGTAATCTCACAAAAAGTAGAAAAAGCTATTTCTAATCGATATATCATATAGTCTGATTAATTGTCAGTGGAGCTATAAAAGTCCTTTGACAAAAGATTATTAATATAGATTTATATATCCTTAAATAAGGCCTTCATGACTCTCTGAGTGTGGAAGGAGCAACTGTTGGCGCTTCTGCCCTGATTTTACAAGAACTCTGAAAAATTGGCTTTAAAAACAAAAGAGGGGGAATGGTACCCCCTCAGAAGGAGTCCCCCTGAAATACTCTCCATCATGCCTTGTTCACTTTTCTCTCTCTAAAGCTGAAAGCTCATGGCAAATCTCCTGCTGATCATGTTGGTGACCTCGGGCACCACCAAGACCAACAAAACTTTGCCACAGATATGGGGAAGGACCCTCATACCCATAAAGGGAATGCCCCAGTCCCAGTTCCCTTATGGAGCCGAGGACTGATATGCCTGCCCAATACCACAGAAGGCACAGCTAACCGGCTACCACAAATATTAATGGAAAAAATAGATACCCTCACAAAGCCAGGCCCAATCATAAATACGATGATTAACAATTTACATCCAGGGAAGAGAAATCTCCCTGAGAATCCCCTTCTTTTTTCTTTCCAGGTAAAATTGAATCACCCGTGATGCCTGCTATTAGAAGTTCTAACCCAGATGGACCAGAAGCCAGGAGCCTCGCCCTTACCCTCACCCCCTACCTTTTCCCACCTGCACAAGGTCCCCTGAAGCTGGGCAACTGCAAGATCCTGCTTGGCAACTGCAGATAGACTCAAAGCAGTGTACCATATCATCTGAAGAATAGCAGGGAGACCATAACTCAAGCAGTGTACCATATCTTCTGAAGAATAGCAGGTTGCAGTCCTCCTCGCCCCCACGAATAACCAGGACCCGCCGGTCGGGCCAAGTGGCACCCAGACGTGGGGCTCGAGGCACGGACCCATCCGGACAGACCCTCATTGAGAGGATGTGCGCACGACATCAAGATTGAGCAAGACAGAGATCATCGCCCGTGACCTGTCGTCCACGGAACCAGGTTGATGCTGCCATCAAGAAGGCAGTTGAAGTTCATTACCATCAGCTGAAAATTGCAGAGGATCCAGAAGTGACTCCGCAGGAGACTGACTCAACTGTCAGTTCCCCTGCCTCCCCCTACGGTCGACCCCTAGACTTCCACGCCCTCCAGAAGGGTTCCTGGTATGCCTGGCTTTGCCCTCATTTCTCTCGCTAGAGAGCTTGGCCTCTTGATCACCACAACAAAAATTGGCTTTTTCCTAAACCAAGGCCACCCTTGATATGGCCGCTAACATTGGGGAGCCTTCCTTTATGACAATATTACACCCCAAACTGACAAATGGTTGGTAACTTGAACATTTACAAGAGACTAGGATGGCTGTGAGTTAGCCCAATGACGGGATTATTGTAGGTCCACTTCCCAGGGGCCCACCCAATGCAGCCGAAAAGGAGTGCGTGGTGCTGGGAGTGGGTGCAGCCTACATGGCCTAAGACAGGGCTCTCACCCTCCTTTCACCCACATCGGAGTCCCTTGACGTTGCCCATCGTCGACAGCCTAAAGCCTTCGACCATCGATGTGACTTGTCTCACATCAGTGTTTTGGGGTTGTGAACTTGTCTAAGACCCCCCATAATTAGACATCCAAATTCAAAACTCACATAGTTGGGATTGAACATAAGAAGCCTTCTCTAACTAAACAGAGAAGGGGGAGATGCCAGAAGCCAGGACCCTCGCCCTTACCCTTACCCCCTACCTTTCCCCACCTGCACAATGTCCTCTGAAGCTTGGCAGCTGCAAGATCCTGCTTAGCAACTGCAGATAGACTCAAAGCAGAGTACCATGTCTTCTTAAGAATAGCAGGGAGACCATAACTCAAGCAGTGTACCATATCTTCTGAAGAACTGCAGGTAGATCATAATTCAAGGCAGTGTACCATATAGACCATGACATGTTTCAAGGCACAGGCCAAGAAGATTTTGTACTTTTCCACCACCTGGACCCTCTTACCCCCTCCCCTTGTAAAACATGCTATAAAAAAGCATTTCATGTTCAAAAAAAAAAAAAGAAATTAAAAAAAAAATAAAAAAAAAAATAAAAAAAATAAAAAAAACAAATCCTTTGGGTAGGTCCATCACTCAACCATCAGGCAGGCAACACAATGAACTACAATTCTAGGAAAATAAATTCTGTTCTGTAGCCAGGGGTACTAGGAACCATAGCAAGAAATGCTGCCTGTTGGCTCTAAGGCTGTCTCTGAGCTATGGAGGAGGGGATGGGTACAACTAAGATTAAAAAAAAAAAATCCAACCGTCTCTTACTGCAACCTGAACATTTTCATTGATTAAGCACTTGCTGTATACCCTTGATTGCTTTTGAGGATTGTGATGGTTGACCCTGACAAGTCTTATCAGTTTCTTTACTATGTTGACACATCCTACTCAATTACTGTTTTTTGTGACCACTCCTAGTTTAGGTTTTGCTAAGGAATTACCCTACCCCCAAATTTTAGTAAGCCAGCACACAAAGGTTTACTTCTTGCTCTAAACCATGTGTATAATGGGTAGTCTGAAGGCTCTGCTGAATTTCTATTTCCACTTCAACACTCAGCTCAAAATAATAGCTGCAGTTTTGAACAATGTCAGGAGTTTAAGCTTATGGAGATGAAAATGGTAAATTATCTACTAAGTCTTCAATCTTCTTTCTAGAAGTGAGCAACCAGGTGAGCAGACAGAGAGGTGAGCATTTGAGGATACAAATATCTATTAAAGAAAGTTTGAGTATTTTCCTGTTAAGGTTATAGTTATGAGTATATACATGAAATAGCTTTGAGCTTCATACTAATACAAGTAGTAAGGTAATTTTCTACGGTATAGGAGGTGACAGCTACATAGTAGTCCTGCAAGTAAACCAACTGGAACAGTTATTATATGCAGGTAACTCAATATAGTGTTACTTTAAAGATGAAAGGGGTTGTTGAGTAGTCCCAAAGGCTGAGCTGAAGTTAGCCATGTATTTAAAAAGCAAATAATCATGCTGGGATATTCTCCAGTAACACTTCACTTTTCCAGACTAACAAAATACACCCACTATTACATTGTGAGCAATAATATAATAGACCATTAAGATACAAGTCATGGTCATATTTGAATTGGGGTAATTGTGCTAACTTAAGATGCATTTTCTTTTCTTCCCACTGGATCAAGTAACATTCTGGTCAGCTTAACCTCAGTTATTCTACTTTGAATAAATTCAAATGCAATGAGGTGAAGCCTAGGGGGGAAGACTTGCATGTGGCTTGGCAGGATGATCTTCCCACAAGACGTTATTGACAAGATATAATTTTTGGCCTCCAACAAGAATATCTAACATATTTTTACTGTAAAAAATATGTATGTGGTGGTTCATATTGTTGTATCTTCAAGACTTTATGAAAAAATTGAGAAATAAAAAGGAATGGTAAAAATGATTCTTTGTAAGCCGAAGGAAAAAAACCCATAAGATTAAAAATATTGATGCTTGAATATTGTACTTTTACACGGGTGAAGTGGAAGGAGGCAATTGGATTTTATGAGACAGTACAAAGGTAAATTTGAGTATGTGGATTGGGTAGAGGAGTCAAGACTGACTTGGATAATGGAAGGGCTTCCCTATTGATTAATAATCTTAGAAGAGATCTTGGAAGTTGATCATTAACAGTAGAAGGACCACACTAGCTACTTGGTGCTACAAAAACAAAATCAAAGCAGGGAGAACACGAGCAGATTGCTGCTTCTCCTTTTCAGTGCTACCTTGATAGCACTCCACATCATAGATAGGACTCTGCATCATAACATTAAGAAGTGTTAGTGTACCAATTCTAGCTTGTCCTCAGGCTGGCTTGCCTATCTGGAAACTGTAGTCTCAATACCTTCTTATTGGTGAGGCCAGGAATAGATAGAGGTATCAGAATCATCAGTTAACCTAATAAAAGGCCTTTGAAGAAGGCTATGAATGGAGTGTTTTGTATTTCTGAATATACTTGACATAAAACCAAGTTGATTTTTATTTGTTCTGTCATTTGTACTTTACATATGTAGGGTAATCTTGTTAATTCAATGAAACTCCATTCAGTCCCATTGCGAATAAGAATCACATTAGCTAAGTACAAGGGTTATGGTTCACATAACTAAACAATCAAATTCCATTGTCTTTATGGACATAAAAAACAGCGAAATGCACATCAGTAGCTATATATCAATTAAAATAAGTAGAACTCACTCAGGGCCTCAAAAAGTGGGAAATAGTGCCAGGGTTTTTCTTTTTTTTTAAATCTGAATTACTTTTTTATATTTGTTTCACTGATCATCAGAGGTCTGATAAAAGAATTAACAGTCAGTTGGGGTTTCAAGTTGGTCATCATCTTACCACACTGAAATTGTGTTATTTCAGACAGAAGAAATAACATAAGCATAAATAAAGGAAGATGAGCTATCATTTGTAGGGTATATTAGGTTAACCAGAGAAGAAACGCTTCTAAATTGTAAGAAATAAGACAGAGTTTTCCTTGTCAGGTTAGGTTTTCTGAGCCTTGAATACTAGGATGGAGAGAGTTTGCTTTTTATTTGCTAGTCAGTGGAAGATCAATCTAGGCTTTAAAACTCATCAGAGACATGAACAAAACTGTGTGTAAGGGAAATATTAGTCTGTCTGCCATATGGAGTAGCCTGGAATGGGTAGAGAACATAAGGCAAGGTAATTAAGTTAGTTAGGGGGTATTTCAATAGTACTGTGTAAGCCAAGAACAGTCCAGTGTTGTGGCAGACAGAAAAAGAGCAGCTTCCAGGTGTTTGTCAACAGACAGACTCACCAGGTGACTGGCTATAGGGCCCTAGAGGCATTTAATTGAATTTTGATGGGTTGAACAACAATGAAGGGAAGCTTTAAAATGTCACTAATAATAACACAGTAATCAAAAGAATGGGGGTCAGAAAAGAAATTTTGAGTTAAGGAACTCAAAATGTACAAAAATATCTGAATTCTGAATTCTTTAAGTCATAAGTTAAGCAGATCCAAAGATTTACAATTGTTGAACAGTTTCTCCTGATGGGCATCATCTGTGAATTTGAGGATGACAGACTCATTTTGGTGTTTGAAGTGACTGAGGGGATCCACTGTCTTCGTCTAGCTGAGAGCAAACCTTTTGGTTTGGAATAAAACAAAAACAGAGGTATCAACTACTAGACCATCCAGACTTCATTTTAATTTTTACAAAAAGTTGTGGAACTATAACTTTTTGGCAGAAATGGTGTAATGTGGGATATGCCCAAAATTTTATTTCTTTTGGAAAAAAAACTGATGCAAATGTGTTAAAGTATGTTTGGGTTAGAAGCAGGTGAGAAAGTATCCATTACGATTGTTTAAGGATCTAAAATTACACTTGCAGCATGGCTTATGGTAAGAGTTTAAAAGTTGAAACTTCACAGGCATCGAGTTATCACAGAGGAATTTATTACTTATTAATAAAGTCAGCTACCATTGGAAAGGGTCTTGTTCAGAAAGCAAGGCCATGTTCAAAGCTCTGCTTCAGCTAGAACAATAAAACCTCAGCTTATTTGACCCTTACTGAGGTGACCAGAACTCAAGCAGGAGCAATGGCAGATGTGTGAATAACTAAATATGATAAAACTAAGAAAACAGAGTTTTCCTCCGAACTCCCACCTATGCATATTAAAAAGGAAATTAGATATAACAACTTGAAATTGCTTCATGTTTAGGTGTCAGATACAAATGCTCAAAGGCCAAGAAACTTTGGGAAATTAAGTTTTCCTTCCCCTTAAAAAGTGCACATTCTTTATCAGTTTTTTTTAAATAGAATGAAACACAGGCTAGGAAAAATGTTTTTGTTTGTGTTCACATTTAGAACAGTGATTTGTTGGAATCAATGGGTAAATGTGTGCATATAAAGTCAGCTTAGAAAGTCCATTCTTCTACATTTAATCTTCTAGATAGACTTGTCTCTTCCTCTATACAAACTCTGTATGCCAATCACTCAGATATGCCTGGAGGTACAATTAGTCTATCTGGATAGAGGATACAGTACTGTGGAGGATTTATAGTCTACTAATGTCTTCAGATAGTAAGCTATGGGGTTATACATGTCTTCCTTTAACTTCTGTATGGCAGGCAGGCAGGCAGATTCTTAGAGGTTCCCCTAAAGATCTTTCTACCTAGCATCTGTGACTGTAAAATCTCTCTTTGAGAATGATCTAGTTACTATTCATAAATTTAACAATTAATATAGTGAAACAGTTGTGGAAAAATGTGATATACTTCGATTTCAATCAAGTTTATTCTCTCAGAGTTGCCAACTGCATTGTGGCAAGCTATTTTTATGGACAAGCCCCAGGAGATAAGGAATTTAAGTCTCTACCTGACAGTCAAGGTGGAGGGTCCAGGAACTTCCAGCCACCATGTGAGTGATCCTCTCTTAGCAGAACCATGAAATGACAGCAGCTACTGCCAAAACCTCAACTGTAGCCTTGAGAGAGTCTGGCTCCCTGCTTTGAGCCACAGTCATCCAGTTCAACAATGCCTGGAGCTCTGGCACGCAGTAGATGCAATATAGCAAGTGTGTATTGTCTTAAAATACTAAAGTTTAGGAGACTTTTTTAGAAGAATAAAAACAAATACATTTTCTTTCTTTCTTTCTTCCTTTTTTTCTTCCTTCTTTTTTTTTTTTTTTTGCTAAAAATTGGTGAATGGACTAACACTAAATTGGAGATTTTTTTTGTTTTTTTTGTTTTTGTTTTTTTGTTTTTGTTTTTTGAAAAGTCACATGCGCTTCCGGCTCATCTCCAGAAAAGCCAAACTTCTAAGTACTGTCTTAATGAAGACCATGCTTAGTGATATAGAACTTTATTTGATGAGATGTTCACTTGGGAGTATTTCAGAATCAATATGAATACTCCACACTGTGCCAACTGTGGCTTCTTTCTTTCTTTCTTTCTTTCTTTCTTTCTTTCTTTCTTTCTTTCTTGTTTTAATTATTGCTATAACTACCAACTGAGTATACAAATATAAGGCAATACACAATTTGCTTAAATTGTGTGCATTAGCTCTGTGTCTCTTTGCTTATGTGAAAAGACTACCATACAACTGGTCTACTTCCCTGCATATCCACCTAGCATGAGCTATTCAACTGCATTTCTTCACTTTGTTACAGTAATACTAGACTAAGTCATTAGCTGATGGCACTGAATGTTCAAAGCTTTGTAAATTTCATTTCCATACTGAACTATCTAATGACATTTACACTTTGAATCTCTGTCTTAAAATATTTTCTTCAAACTGCACATAGAATCTGTTTTGTGCACATAAGAAGTATGCCATGGTGGATCCAGAAGTCTATGGATCCCATGTGTGAAGTCAACTGAACTGTAGGCTTTATGTAGTCAACAAATGATGTGGTAAAATACATTCATTCCTGGTTGAGTAGTGACCATGTCTCTGTTACTGGAGCACACATTAAATATATAATTAGAAACTGCACTGATTTATTTGGGGTTTTGTAAATTTATGACACATGAAATTTCAAATTGCAGACTAATTAATTTTTAAACACATTTCTCAATTTAAGAACTGTTTTTGGCGTTTTACGAGTTTTAGTGGATTGGAAGAATAAAACATGGTAGTAGCCATGGCTCCTTTGTCTGGAAGGCACAATGCCCTCCGGGCAAGATCAGGGTGGTGCATTTCCTTTGATACACTTTAATACCAAGTTTGGTGTGAGGGAATGTTTTCTAAGCGTGTATATACTTCTAGTAGTCACAGGAACCATTTTAGTTTAGTTTCACTGTGAACATTTTGTTGTTTCTCTCAATCAAAACTTTCCGAAGTTCTTTGCTGGTCTTTGCTGTCTCCAGGCTATTTCTCCTTTGTCACAGTATAGTTTTAGATGACTATCCCTCTTTACCTTCCCTCTTCCGCTTACCATCATCCTACATCAAACTCTAAACTGTCAAAGCAGAAAGTGTACCTTCCTTGCTTACTGTCCAACTCATAGCTTGATGCCAGTGCCAGACACAGAGTGAGCACTCTCAAGATCTCTGTTAAACAAATAAATGGGGAAGACATGTCCTTCTTTCTTTTGTGTATCAGGGTATTCAGAAAGACAGATTTTATGTATAGTGATTTAATCTAGCTACTAGGTCATCCATTCAATGGGAGAAATATGCCCAATAATAAGTATGCCCAAAATGGTTATAGGAAATGTATCAGCTGCAGAAAACCAGATGATGAATGCCCAGTTCATAAAAATCTTGCCATGTAACTAGCAACTCTATACTTAATTGAAAACAGGGTTCCTGTCAGGCATTGCTATGACCAAACAAACAAACACTTATGCTGCCCATTAGTGAGAGAGCCCTCTGCTACCTTCTTAACCAAAGTCTTGCAATGAATTTTCCATTTGCACGCCTTTCATTTTCCTTTGGTATAAAGTTCCAGCAAACACACAAAACCCCTTTGGAGCACAAAATAAATAAGTAAATGAAATTTATGTAGAAATTTATTTAATCCTAAGTGATGAGAGACAAAAAAGCCTTTCACCTAACTCAAACCACATAAAGGACTTTCAAAAACAGCTAAGCATTCCTGGGCTTTGCTCCTTCTACACATCCCACCGGTCAGACAAGGAAGTGCCTCTTCCCTGGGTGAAATCTCTCCTGCTGGACAACTCTTCGTGTCTTGGGAATCTCATTTCCTAAAGTTCTGCCAGTGACCTTCTGTTAAAAAAAAATTAGTTCTTGTAAGATTCTGGCCAGATTAAGTTTGGTCTGGCAGCCAGACAAGGGTGATCTTGGGCAGTTCTGTACCACCTTGGAGTCAGATCATGTTTGGCCCTCTGGTAATTGGCCTGGGGAGGTAAAATGGCTAGATGAAGCTTCACTACATAAGAAGCCATAATTCTATAATCACATTTGCCATTTTTTTCATCTAAAAGAGGGAAGTTGGCTTTAAGGAGGTCGGGAGCAGTGGTGTACCTTTCCAAGGCTGTTTGTATGACCCATACCAGAGTTACTTATATTCAATATGATGCTTTGATCTGTGCCCAATTACCAAGTCCCCATCTATCCAAAGCCCTATCTAAAATGAAGTCAATTCACACACACACACACACACACACACACACACACACACACACACACAC
>NW_021621192.1:2144143-2155754 GCF_004785775.1 Grammomys surdaster
CACACACACACACACACACACACACACACACACACACACACACACACACACACGTGCACGCGCACACCTATGTGTTAGCCCTCTTTCCCTGAAGAGTCAGTGTTTTATAAGGCTGCCCAGAGTCCTTTTGGCCTTCCTATTAGAACAGATACGGTGTTGAGTAAGGCTGGCACTTTTCTCCAAGGAAAAGGAAAGGTTAAAAAAAATGAAATAAAAATAAAAATAAAAATTTTTGCAAGTTTTTATTTAAGACAGATCACCTCACAACATGTCTTTCCAAACCCTAGTTCTAAGCAATGTACCTTTACTAGGTCCTGGGTTTCAGCCTTCTCTTCGTTGGTAGAATGAAAATTTAAAGGGAAGAGAAAGGGAAATCAAGATAAGGAACAAAGAGGATGTAAGATATCTCATATGTGTTGGAAGGAGAATTTTATGTCAAATTTGTGTCCACAAGGAGAAGCAGTAATGCCACTTTTGCAGATACTGTAATCTGCATCCCCCAGCAGTCAGCAAGGATTCAGGAAGGATGGTTCAGACTCCTGGATAGTATCAGAGGGCAGTAGTCTTGGTTCCCCACAAAAGTGTGTCCACTCCATGGTAAAAACTTTCCAGATCCAGCCCAGTTGCATCTAGAATCACTACGGTAATAAACAGGTCTCCTGAGTAGTTTTTAACCATTTCTTGACTAGCATGGAATGCTAAGCCATCTTCAGTAAAGCCTGTATCTTCACAAGACGTCTATTACTACAGCGATCTTGGTACCAGGCTGCTCTCACCTTCTCTATCTATTTTAGGTCTCAGTCTAGAAAGAGCTCCTGGGAAACCCGCTGAAATATTCTGTTGAAAAACTTTGTGATGAAGGAGAACTTGCACTGTGGTTTGAGGAGAAATTATTTATTCTGCTGCTGCTGCTAATACCATCAGTTTTGTCCCAATTTTAAATGAATATGATTTATCCTCACAGCTAAGGTTGGTATTCTCATCTGTTTTAACACATTGGAAAAGTGAGGCCCTGAGGAATTAAAAAGTAACTTGCCAAAAGTATTAACTGACTAGCGAGAGAGCAAACTAAAATTTGAATCCTGCTCTTTCCAAGCAGAAAAACGGATGTTAATTATTTTTGTAAAGTTACAAACTATTTGCTATGTGAGTTGTTAAGCACCAATATGGTTTGGATAGTTAAAAATCCATTTAGAATTTTGAAATTAATACTTTAAATAAATAAAAAAAGATTAAAAGAAATATTTTATATGATGATTATAATTCAACTTCTTAAAATATTGAAATATTGTTTCATGGAGTGGTGGAGAATGAAATTAGCTTATAGATATTAGACTAGCAGCCTTCTTCTGAGCTATGCTCCAGCCCCCATCAGATTTTTTTCAGTGTTAAGGATATCAGGTTATATTTTAACATTGGGTTCAAGTAACAAACAAACAAAAATTATCTCTTTATCTCATTTGTAAAGCTTTCTTTATCTGTTATTTTGTCTCCTAGTGAAGAGAGATAGAAAATAAAAAAATATCTGTAAAATAAATTCCACAAAAACTAAGGGAAAAACAAGGAAGATAGAAAATAGGGAATACTAAAGCAGTTTCTCATATTTTTAATAGAATATTCTTATTAATTCATTAAGAGTGTATTTTTGTACATTTATGAGATTTATATTTTTGTCATATTTTAATTCCTACTTCTTTCTCAAACTTCTCTTAGGTCTATTCTTTACTCCCCACTCCTTCCCAACTTTGGGTCCATTTTTTTTTATAGTCCACTGAGTCTACTCTGTAGTGCCACACACTTATAGTTATGGGGCCACCCACTGGAGAGTGGTCAGTGTACCAGAGGCCACACCCATAGTTAGCAACTCTTCTCCCAACATCATCAACTGTCACTAACTCTTTGACTAACTGTGAGTGCCCATAGCCCTTCCCTTCAGGAATGATGGCTGGCTTGAGCTTGTACAAGTCTCCAGGTAACCAGATCATCTATGAGTACATGAAGATAACAGTCCTGTTCCATCTAGAAGACTATGTTTGTCCAGATCCTCTTAGGCCCCTGGTTTGTATAGTCTTTCCTCTCCCTCTCCTTGACCATCCTGAGCCTTATTTTGAGGAGAGGTATCTGTTAATTTTAATCTTGTAAACGTCTTACCTCTTTGATAATGCAACATGTTAAAGAAGAGATAAAGAGGTAAGTCAAGTGGAAATCTGGTAGCGAAGCATTCCAGGGACCTCTATGCTGTGAAGGTGTTAATCTATCTAGGTCTACCTAGATTTGTTTTAGAAATAGCAAGGAGGAATGTCAGCTTGGGGTAGATGGAAAAGAACTTGGGAGTTAGGATCAAAAAAGGAGATAGGATGGAAGATTTGATCAACCATGGGTTAGAGAGATAGCAGAGAGGACTTGAAGTTATGGGGCTTCTGACAAGAGGTTTGAATTTCACAATTCAATTTCACAATGGACTGGAGGCCATAATTTCAAAGAGAAGAAAGCATGATCAGAGAGATAGGTTTTGAAAAGTAAAGTATCAGCCAGGCATTCTGTGCCAAAGGCAGTCTGGAAGGAAGGGCTGGGCAAAGCAAGCATAATGGACACCTAACAGGATGCTGGTTGAAATAAAGATCAGAACCAACGTGGAGAACCAGTGTGCAGCAACAGTAGAATTTGCTCACAACCTGAGAAATGTGAGAGATTGAGAGAAATCAAGATGCCTCTCAGCTTTTCCTGTTAACAAGTAGAATAGTGAGATCTGCAAGTGAAGGGGAGGAGGTTTCATGTTTAAACACACTCTAGGAAATCTTAGGTGTTTTCATCAGACCTGATGACATTGAGGTGTTATTAACTATCCATGGGCTATGTAAAAAAAATGAAATACGCATTTAAATCTTGAACTCATGTGACTGTTCAAAAATATAAATTTAGGGGTATTCGAAACCATTGAACAGAGTGGCATGGAGACATAGATTCAAGAACTAGCTGGATTCATTTATGCAAAAATGGAGAAGTATCCAGCCAACAAGACCAACATCCACAAGGAATGCCTAGTGAAGAATAGAGCAGGGTGGTTCTAATGGTCCATGGACATGGGAAACAAATAACATTATCAAGATGGGTTAACAAATCCAGCAATAGATCAGGTTGGGTCATCAAACGAACAAAGCATTTCTATGAGAATTGCTTTCAGTGACCAATCTATTCCAGATAATTACTCATTTCAACTTTTCCTTTCTAGTATACAAAATGAAATCCACCAAAAGAAAAAAAGGAGAGTGTAAGTGAAAAACAGAGCAAGAACATTCATATTAAGTAATAAAAATTTCAGGTATAAAATATGGACTATTTATTTTCTGTGAGCCCTTCATCTGACTCAGTTTCTATGTAGGTAGGATGGGCATGATGAATTAATCCTGAGGCCTCACTTTTCAATTTCTTCATGAAATGAAGTGATGAAGTGTAAAGTTCTTGGGGGTTCTTTTTTCTGGTTTTCTTCTAAGTGAACATTGGAGTCACTCAAAAACGGCAGCAGGGAGGCCCACAGAGAGCATTTCATAAGCATCTAATGCTTTCCCTTGCTTAACAAGGACCACCACGAAGCTGAACAAAAATACTTGTTACTTCTTTAAATTTAAAACAGGCATTTCCCTGCACCTAGTTCAGTAACATTTCTTACAAAGAGTGTTTGTAGAGCCCAAGCTAAACACAGAAGTGGTTGCCCATGAATCATGCCAAGGGTCTTTTAGGAGTCCTGAAATAATAGTCACAGCGTTTTATTGTGTGTTTTCTCCCTTAAGGTTAGAATGTAGTGAGCCTGCCCTTTTCCAACACCACAGTTAGGTAAAAACAAGATGTTGATTTTTGGAAACCCTCTTTCTGTTCAGACATCAGGTCCTCAAGTGCTGACTTTCTTTTCTTTTTCAAGGCCCCCATGTATTGCCTTGGTATCTCATGACTATCATTCTCACACATGAACACACACACACACACACACACACACACACACACACACACACACACCTGTAACCTTTTCAGATTACTTCTGCTCTACTGATTCCATAGGGCTTATGGTGTGTCCAGCAGTGTGCCAGGCATTGAATTGAGACCTCAGTGTCAAATGAGATATTTGCTTCTGTTTTCACAGACTCTGGTAAAAAAGTTGGAAGCAGGAAAGCCTTCAGAGAGCAGTCAGCAATGCTATGAGTTACATCTGATCGTGTGACCTTTTTTTGTGAGAACATGGCTTTCTTCATATTGAACAACTCTCCCAGGACTCTACTCTGTGATTTTTAAAGTACTGACTGATTAAAAAAAAATCAGTACACATTTCTATTAAATCTTTTTTCTGTTTTGTAATAAATGCACTTGTGAATATTTGCCCTTCATAAATAATAGCATCATCCAATGAATAATACTAGACAATTTAAATATTAAACCCCAGAGTGAAATATTGGGAGCAGCAAGCCAGAGCTTATCACCCAGGCTGCCCCAGAGCCTGGCTCTACTTCAAGCTTCATTATTTCCTTCAGAGTTCTCAGTCTAAGTCTGTCTTTTGGGCTTCCCTGTTGTTTTCCACTTTATTGCACAGAAAAGATGTTTAAAGGCTCCCTGATGAGTTGTTTCTCTTTTGTCTTTTTGGCCCAGTCTTCATTCAGTCAGCTCCCCCTCTCAGCACTTGTCAGCCATTGCCTCTTGGCCCTGCCTTTCCACTCCTCTGATCGATCAAGCTGTCTGGATTTTGCCCCTTCTGAAGGTCTTGTCTTCCAATATACACATGCCTTTCTGAGTTTTGCGTTTCTTTTCTTTTTTTGTTTTACTGAAAGGTGACAAGTTGTCTGGCATTTCAAAGAATGAGAGCCTAAATAAAAGCAATTTCTTGTATCTTAAAAATTCCTTCTGGCTCTATGCAACACTGGATTGCCACTTTTCCAAAGCAAATGTGAGACCTAGATCATTAGTTTACAAACTTTATGAGTCTCAGAAAATTTCTTATGGGCTGCTTTTCATGTCTTGGGCTCTAAACCCTCATTGCATGATTGGAGCAGTATTGGCTGCTGGTGAAGCAGACACAAAACAAACATAGCCCAAATGGCCATATTATTTTTCTTTCAAGGAACCCTTAGGATATTATTAGTCATAACAGAGACACAGGAAGGGCAACACTCATTGTTTTGAAAAGCACAAACTTTGACACCTGAGAGACCATCTTAAGTTGCTAGAAGGAAGAGAAGCTGACAAGATGGTCTTTAGATAGAGCTGATAAACAAAGGCAAAAGTGGCAGAGCACATGGTGGAGGCGATTACGGTCTGTCCTGATTGGCAGCCTCGGGGAGTCTCATGAAGCAGCTCTCGTTAGGACTCTGGGATAAGTCTTGCCAATGTGAATTCTCCTGGGACTTCAAAAATACATACAGTGATGGAGTTTCACTTTGGGTTGTCTTTTCAAGTATTCAGGAGGAAATCTATGTGTCTACTATAGGCTCTGGGGACATATTCAGTCACTTACCCTTGAAAATCAGCTCCCCAGTATCTGGATTGTAAGGTACCATTTCATAAAGCAAAATTTGATTAATTTCTTATGTAATATCAAAAACATGTGATTTGAAAGAATCCATTTATATCATCCATGTTAATCTCTTTACTCCACAAATGAGGATATTAAAGCCCACAAAGAGATAAAAACACAATGCCTTTTCCTTTGCTCCCCACACCCTCCATTTTCCAGCCCATACCTCTGCCTCCATTCCAGGAGGCCTGCTGGCACCATGGACAGCCAGATGAGATCTCTTCTGTCCAACCTCCTCCATCCTTGGTCCTTCCTGGGGCAAGCCCAGAAGCTGTCATCTGTGCCCTGTCCCAGGTACCCTCTATTTACTGTTGCCCAGCTCTGCCTGCATTCCAGGAGGCCTGCTGGAACCAGAGACAAGTAGATAAAACTCCAAGTCCCCTGCCTGCTCAGTGTCTCTGAGACCTGCTGGCACCAAGGACAACCAGGCAAACCTCTTTTCCTCTAAATCCTGACTGCCAATTTCTTCTAAAGCACACCCTACAGGTAAATGGCTCCTGTTCCCCTGAATTTCATTTTCAGGCCCACAACTTTGCTTGCATTCCTGAAAGTCCACCTGCACTAGGGACTACCATAAGGACAGCATAGGAATAAAATCAACAAGATCCAGGGCAATATGGCACCACCAGAGTCCAGCTATCCTACTAGAGAAAGCCTTGGCTATCCTAACACACCTGAAGCACAAGAAGATGGCCTTAAATCCGATATTAGGAAAATGATAGAGACTTTTTAAAAGGAAATGGATGAATCCTTGTGGCTTTCTCAGCATACTTTCTTATATAACCCAGGGGTACCACCCCAGGGTGGTTTGCCTACAGCTCAATCTTATGGAGGCAGTTTTTTTTTTTTTTCATTTGAGTCTCCTTCCTCTCTGATGACTCCAGGTTGTGTCAAATTTTCTTAAATTAGCCAAAATATAATAATACACACAGATAAGAGTGGTTCTCACCTCACTGAAAAAAGCTACTTTGTACAACAGTTATTAAACAGATCCATGTTAAGTCAAAATGTAGTGAAGAATTGAATATGTGATGCCTGCTCCCAATAGTACAACACCTATACCTAAGGTTCAGAAAGCATTATGAAAAGGGGGACGGAAAGATTGTAAGAACCAGAGGACCAGGATGACTGTCACTAGATAGTATCTTCTGGACACATAGAGATGCTCCACCTGTCAAATCAAAATAATATGGTTGCCTAAACAAGACTTGCATAGTGAATGTATAAGTCAATATGCCAGTGTGAATGGGGCAAAGTTTACAAGATCCCATCTCAAGATAAAGAGTTACAATCAATCAACAGCTATGGGGGGGATCAGTTTTCTCCAGAGTTAAGCCCCCTGAGAGATTATTCAATTCTAAGCGATCAGTACTAAATACATACATACACATAAGAGCCCATTAGGACATACCACAATATAAATAATAGAAGAGGAGCATGCATATATATATGTGTATATATATATACATCATATACATATACATATACATATACATATACATATACATATACATATACATATACATATATGTGTGTATATACATGTATGTATGTATATATATATGTATATATATATATATATGTGTGTGTGTGTGTGTGTGCTTGTGTGTGTGTATTCTCATGTCTCATCAGAGAAGATTCTATTTGCAACAGGCAGAGAGTACTTTAGAAAATGACAATCTATCAGAATACAGAGTTGTGCAACCTAGTCCCAACTGATACGTCTACAATACAACTCTTGCACCTAAGACTCAGGGAATATTGTGGAAGAATGTCTTAATTAAGGCTTTACTGCTATGAACAGACACCATGATCAAGGTAACTCTTATAAGGACAACATTTAGTCAGGGCTGGCTTACAGGTTCAGCAAGAGGTTCAGTTCACTATCATCAAGGCATGGCACGGTCTCTGGGGAGGTGATAGTTCTACATCTTGTTCCAAAGCCAAACAGAAGACAGCTTCCAGGCCCACAGTGACACATTCATTCAACAAGGTCACACCTACTCTAACAAGGCCACACCTCCAAATAATGCCACTCCCTGGGCCAAGCATATTCAAACCACCTCAGGTAGTGTCTTAGTCATTGTTCTATTGCTGTGAAAAGATGCTATGATCATGGCAATTCTTATAAAAGAAAGCATTTAATTGGGGCTTGCTTACAGTTTGATAGGTTTAGTCCATTGTTGTCACAGTTAGGAGCCTGGCAGCATGCAGATAGACATTATACTGGAGAGGTTGAGAGTTCTGTATCTGGATCTTTAGGCGTCAGGAAGAGAGAAGAGTCACTTGACTTGGCTTAATCAAAACCTCAAAACCCACCCCCACAACAACACACTTCCTCTAATTAGACCATACCTACTCCAGCAGGGCCAAACCTCCCAATCCCAATTCCTATTAGGTAATCCCACCTCTTAACAACCAAGCATTCAAATATATAAGCCTATGAGGGCCCTTCCTATTCAATCTATCATCTCCCACTGTCCTGACCACTATAGGTCTGTAGCCCTATCATGCAAACATGCATTCAGTTTAACTTCAAGTCACCATAGCCTCAGCACTGTTTAAAAGTCCAAAGTTAAAAGTTTCTTCTGAAACTCAAGGTAATGTCTTAGCTGTAATCCCTGTAAAATCAAAATAATAAGTAGAACACATAGTTCAACATACAATTTCACAGAATATATGTCAGCATTCTAAAATGGAGGAAAGGGAGTATAATGAGGAAACCCTGGACCAAAGCAAGACCTAAAACCAGCAAGGCAAACTCCAAATTCTACTTCTTCATGTCTGATGCCAAAAGGCTCTTCAGATCTCCAAGTCTTTTTCAGCTTTGTTGACTGCAACATACTTCTCTCTCTTGGGCTAGTTCCATACCCAGTCTGCAGCTTCTCTTGGCAGATATACCAGGACTCTGGCATCTCTAACATCTCTGGGTCTCCAAAGCAATCCAGGCTTCACCTTCACAGTTTCAAACAATGGTCCCTCTCGGCTCCATGCAGGAACACCCATGACACATGCCTGGCCTCAGTGGTTTTCCTTAGTCACAGAAGGAGATTCTATAACCCTTTTCTTGTATCCTTGACTCTGAAGCCAGAACCATGTGGCCAAAGCTGCCAAGTTCTGCTGCTGGCTGGGACTGGAACTTGGCCTTCCCATTCAAATACATTTTCATCAGCTTTCTGTTTTCAATGGTTTTATTCACTGCTTAAACTTTTCTTTAATTCCTTTCACAAGTTGGAAGCTTAGCTGGGAGGGGTCTTGCCCGGAGGTCACCACTCCCTTTACTTCATTTAGCATCATGCCTAAACTTATTATCTCCTTACTCTCCTGAAATAGCTTCTTCAAACTTCCTGATGCTCCTTCTTTCATCAAATTGTACATTTTGTATTTTATCTTGCCCAGCTTACTTCTTTTCGTTATAGATCTGCGTAAGACTGGCCACATATAACCACAGGACACTGTCGGAGATAGGCAGCTTTCAATATCTTTTGACAAGGCTGTTAATCCAAAACTCCTTAATTTATTGTCAGACAGATTTTTACCACAAGGGAAAAAGCAGTCACATTCTTTGTCAAATTTCACAAGAATAGTCTCTAAGGCTACATACTAATACTCTTCCCCTCTGAAACTTCTTGAGCTGGGACCCCACAGTTTAAATCACCCTCAACATATGTGTCTTCCATACTCCTTCCAGAATGACCCATTAAGCCCCACTTAAAGTATCCAATCACTATGGTAGTCCAAAGTCCCAAATGTGTTCCATAATGCTCCAAACCTAAACATGGTCAGGCCTATATACCCCAGTCCCTGGTATCAATTTCTGTCTTAGCCATTGCTCTATTCCTGTGAAGAGAGTATGATCACAGCAACTTTTATAAAAGGAAACATTTAATTGGGGCTTGTTTACAGTTTCAGATGCCAGTTTCAGAGGTTTAGACAATTATAGTTTTAGCAGGCATCCTTGGCAGCATGCAAGTAGACATGGTGCTGGAGAGGTTGAGAGTCCTACATCTGAGTCTGCACATAGCAGGAAGAGAGAAGAACCACTGGGCCTAGCTTCATCTTCTGAGACCCCAAAGCCTACCCAGTGGCACATTCCCTCTAACTAGGCTACTTCAACTGGATCACACCTCCTTATTGCTATCAAGTAGAACCACACCTTAATAACCAAGCACTCAAGCATATGAGCCTTTGGGGACCATTTCTACTCAAAACTTCTGCAAGGAAGAAAGATCCTTAGAACCAGAAGATCAGAGAGTTTGCTATGAGATTGTATTTCTCAGTAATATTGAATACATCCATAAAGTCTCCCCAACATGACTAACTAAACTTCGTGTGTTCACACAGAAACACAAACAAAAGCAACAAGACAATACCATTTAATCATGTTGGCAGAACTTAAAAGGGTGAGAACGCAGCCAGTATTGGCAATAACCATGGGAAAGAAGTTCATAAATGCTGCTATAATAGAGTGTCATAAGATCTTTGCAGTGGAAAGTTCTTCGGAGGATTTTGAAGTATTTACTCCAAGTAAAGATGTCCAAGTGAAGGTCCTCATCCTTAGATATAAAACCCTAGATAGCTCTAGATATAAAATATGTATAGGGAGGAATAAGGACGATGGCTGATGTAACATTGTAACTGATCCAGTTGAAGGGGCCATGAATGAAGAAATATGAATGCTGTAAAAGTATTTAGTGATTAAAATCCTTACAAAAAATCCACATTTCCCAAAATAACAAAAATATCCATGGTTAGGCTTAAAAACTAGAAATACATGTGCTCAAATCAAAAAAAAGGTCAAGCTTACCTGGACTTATAGGCTGCTACTTCAGCCTCTCTATATTTTTGTCCATATTTCTGCTCAGCCACCTCCATTGTGTGGGGTTACCTACAGGCAACTTCCTGTGCTCATTTCTAGGTGTCCCATTTGGATACAATAGATTCCATCGGGACACAAAGCCACTTCTTTGTATTTTAGAGGAATTATGTCATATGGCCCTATGTAGTTCACTCACTGAGATAGATATAAAATTATGATGATTTTAAAAATTATTCCATACCTTGACATGGAGATAAATCATTCTGCCTAAGAATGGAACCTTCAATAAAATAGAATACCGCTAACAAGGACTAGAAAGGAAGCAGTTTATGGGCAGACAAACTGGAGATCCACTTCAAATGACAATAAGAATACAAGGTATAGAAATGGAATTGTCAGAATGTGTTCTTGTAAACAGATTTAAAGTATCAGATACAATGTTGAAACATATATGGAAGGTCCCAGGTATGTAATGGGAGTTCTAAGTTTCTAGCTAGTATTCTTTTGCACTGTGCCCAACTTTGGTCTTAAGATTTTCTTTAAGAAATACATAATTAAGGGAGGACAACATATGGAGGTGGGCACCAGCAACAGCCACACATTTTTATTTTTTTTAATAAAGCAACAAATAGGGCAATATGTTAACATTTGTTAACTCCAGGAGGCAAATGAAATCCATCATTTTAAACAAACAAACAAAAAACAACAACAACAAAAAAACAGTTTTGGAGCTGAAGCCCAGAGTACAGTTTGTTGTGTTCAAATTCCTGTGTGTTGATTATCTGGCATTTTGTAAAAAGGAAAACAGTATTTCAAAGTAGAAAATTGGTACATTTTACCCCAAAGCAAATATATTTACCTTGGCAGAGCTGTCAGTGATTTATGAATGATGATTAAAATGATCAAAATGTTACCATTTCATTGTTACAATTCCAAAAGGGCCATTCCCAGCATGAATTCCCAGACAAATGTGAATGTGGTTTTTGGCTATTTTTTTAATTGCTGGTTTGTTTTGTGTTATTCATTCATGTAAATCACTAGGGAACAGGTAAGCTCTGTTTCCTTTGGAAATAAATTCCATTCATGTACACACCCTAAAAGGTTACATGGAAACAACGCAGATCTCCTGTTTCAGCCTTGGGAAACAGATTCTAGAACACAGCCCTTATGTTTCTTATGTTTTTAGTGTGTGTGTGTGTGTGTGTGTGTGTGTGTGTGTGTGTGTGTGTGTG
>NW_021621192.1:2155764-2161550 GCF_004785775.1 Grammomys surdaster
GTGTGTGTGTGTGTGTGTGTGTGTGTGTGTGTGTGTGTGTGTGTGTGTTTGTATGTGTATGATTTGTATTTCAATACATTTTGATTTTCCTTGAAAAACTATCATGGAGAGAAACACTGCTACCTTGATTGAACCTAAGGCCTCAAACATGCTCAAGTAGTCACACACCTGTTATTTCTTAGACTAACTCTAACAATGAGACAGCCTGTATAAATGAAGAGATTAAAATGACTGTGAAACCAGTGACCTCTGGTTTTTTTGTTTTTTGTTTTTGTTTTTTGTTTTTGGTAGATTGGGACCATAATAAGATAAGTACCTTGTGAGTCACCAAGTGTTCTTGCTGTTTAGAAAGTGACACATTACTTCAAAAGTTCACCAGCTGCTTGTTTTCTGTCATCAATATTCAGAAAATCCAATCCAAAATAGTTTCAAGGAGCTGTAGGCAGTTGGTGACTCCCTGTTTTACATTTCAGAACACTGGCATCCAGGTGCCCTTCGCCATTGGAAGCATTGTGGTTGGAGAGAGTTGGAGAGCCCAGGCCAGTCTCCCTCAGCCTTCTCCTTTTCCTACTACCCATCAGCCTAGTGACCAGAAGCAAATCCTGAGTCATTTACTGGAGTGGAAGCCCAGATTTGATATGGTCTAAATTAAGGGTTTCTTCTTTTCATTCTTATTTTTCTCCCTCTCCAGCACCCCTGCCCCAAGTAAGGAAAAGCCATTCTAGATTACTCCATCTGAAGCTATAGGTAGACATGCCTTATCATAAAAAGTGCTGATATCCTTACTATTGTCTAATCAGCAGGTTAAGGGGGAAGTTACTTTTGACTTCTACTGTAACATTCTCAATTGCTGGCCACTCAAAAGTAAATGCCATCTTTTTTTTTCCTTGAGTTCCATTCTTATAATCACATTGTAAGTATCACTTCTGCTTGTTGCTGTAACAATGTTTGTAAATGTTATGCTATAGGTTTGCATATGTAACCTTCAGACAGCACTGCAGTATAGAGGTTCTCAAAGAGATTTAAGAATGGGTGCAATTTAAATGAGACAGGAGAATAATATTAGAGTTTGTTCAGGAGTCAAGAAAATAGGACTAGTCTCACTTAAGTCCACTGTAGACTCACTTTAAGTAAACCTGTTAGTCACTGTCTAAGTGCTTGCTCCTGTTAGCACCAAACCTTCTTGCATATCTGTTCAGCATTTTAGTGAGAATCTATAGCTACATCTCCCTAAATTCATAGGATCTGATCAACTTCTAAATGGAATCAGGCTGAGATTTCATTTGGAGAGGTGTATATGTGATTCATCACTTTTTGCTTATGGGAAGATCAAGTGTGAACATATTCTGCCTAGATCCCTCCTCTTAAAGGCTCAAAGAACTTTTATATGTAAACCTTTATCTTTATGCAACTCCTATAATAGAAGTCAAGATTGGATTTTAATTATTTCCTCATGTTCCATGCAGATGATACGCTATTATTCTATGGTAAGTGAAGACTTCAAAGTATTCTCTCAAAGTAAAATAAAGAAAATCACTGTTTCTTTCCTAAAGACACCCATTGCCATCAGGTTTTGGCAGGCCTGTGCCTGACCTTTTGTTCTTTCTATTATCTAAATACTTATTTGGCTTTGAGAACTCAGCCATGTATGCTTGGAATTATTACTAAGTGTAGCCATCAGAGCCCCACACTACTTTACAACCCAGAAAAGGAAAAATGTGATGCATCTGCCATTTCCCAAACTGTCTTCTTAATGACAGCATGGACCAGTGTCTTCAATCTCAGAAGCATGCAGACTCGTCATGCTGTATGAATGAGTTTGCTAACTGGTGTCTCTATTACCAAAGATTATAATAGGTCACAATCCTGTGATATCAATATAGTAAAAATAGACCAGAAAGGAAGATCTTCTTCTAATCCAAATTATACTTTACTGTCTTTACTGGGTTTACTCCTCAACTGGAAAAACCTAGATTTCTAGCAGTTCTCAAGGGAAAAACCAAAAACCAAGACACATTTTTAATAAAATTTGAAGTCATATGAATCATTTTCCCACATTCTTGTTAGACTTTATAAGAATATCGGCATACTATAATCTCTAACTGGCTAACCACTTCTAGCTAGCAAGTTTTAATTGACTATTATTTGAGTCTTTAAGAAAAAGGCAAATTACATATTGTTGAGATTTGCAACAAATAGAAGTATTCTCAAATCTGGAGTCTGTAGTGGACTCTAGTGGACTCCTGTCCATGATTAGTTTGGTTTTGTTGGGGTTCAGGAATCAGAGTCCTCCATTCCAGAATTCCTGCTTTATTTGACTTCATCCCTTATCCAGGAATCCTAGAGAACCTGCCTAAAAAGTTGCATGAGCCTTAAAATTGTACATTAAAAACCTGAGAAGTGAGTAAATGACACACTTAACAGTCACCCATTTGGAGCTATGTAAAAACTGTGCAAGGCTCTGTTATGGGAAACCTGACAGCATTTATCAGAGAGTCATATATAAATACAAATAAAATACCACATTAAGAGTTTTCATGGAGAGTTGGGTACATAAAATCATTTATTCAGGGACTTGATCTAGTCAGGGAATTCAAAAATGTTTGTCCAAAGAAGATAAATGTAAGCTAGTCAAGGATGGGGAGAGAGGAACCATTAACATGTTGGGTTATTAAGTAATAAGGTCTGAAGAAAGCCTCTTGGTGACAACACTTGAGAGAAGTGGAAAAGGTGGGAAGTCCCTCCATGATGGGTCCCACCAGGAGAATTTTCACTCTACCTTTAAGGCACAGCAAAATGACAATTCATTATGAAAAGGTGAGACGATGTATGTTACACGATCCACTTGTATGATGTTGAGTGTGTGTGTGTGTTAATTTGTACCCAGGTGTATATGTATATGTGAGGGATCTATGTGTGTGAAGTTCAACCTCAAGTGACATTTCTTGGACATATGACATATTTTTTCAGGCAGATGCTCTCACTAGAAGTTGGAGCTTGCAGATTGTGATGGTTTAGAAGAGAACAGTTCCCATAGACTCATATTTTTGATCATAGGCCCTCAATGGAACTGTTTGGAAGTGTTGGAAGTGTGGCCTTCTTGGAGGAGGTGTGCCACTGAGGACAGGCTTTGAGGTTTCAAAAGCCTGTGGCATTCCTAGTGTCTCTCTGTCTCTTTCTCTCTCTTCTCTTTCTACCTTGTACCTGTGTCTCAAGATATAAGCTCTTGGCTACTGCTCTAGAGCCATGCCTGCCTGCCTGTTTCCATGCTCCCAGACATGATGTTCATGGCCCCTAACACTCTGGGACTATGAGCATCAGATTAAACATTTTATTTTATAAAATTGGTCATGACGTTTTATTATGGCAATAGAAAAGTAACTAAGACACTAGCTAGAAAGCCCCCCAAGGCCCCTTGTTACTATTTCTTCAACATGGAGATTATAAACACACATTTTGAGAGGGGCTATCTGTGGCTAGAGGTTGAACTCATACTGTTACAGCATGCTGTTTACTAGCTGAGCTAACTTCGTACCCTATCTTTTTGAACTTTTAATAATGACTTGACTGTGACTAGATTAAAAGGAGAGAAAAAAAAAAAAGATCAAGTAGGAGTCTACTCTAGAGTCCAAATATCATGGTTAGAATTCCTGCAGAGGTTGTGAAAAGAGAAGTCAATAGATTCAAGAGATATTTTGGAATCTCCCTTGTCCCGTGATAACCTCAGATATCCTGGTCTCTGCATGTGTTCTCATTTCTCTCAGATCATTAAAATTCTCTTGGTTTCTGACACTCCACCAGAGAACTCCCTCACTCACAGTTGGATCCCACATGACCTGACCTGTCTCTTTTTGCCTGTTGTTCGTGCTTTATGTTCTCTAAAACGAGCTGCTTTCCAATCTCTTAAAGGAATTCTGTCTGAAGTACTGCCGAAGCATAAACCACGGTCTGCCACACAGCCATTAGTATAATCCTATCAGATACAAGATGCAACTCCCTTCCATGACAGATCAGGGTTCCCTGGAGATTAGGAAGATGGGACCCAGTTGCAGCACCTGAGCTGTGGAGACTGACAGCAGATGTCTAAGTTTTTGCCGTTTGCCGAGTGACCCATTCTTCTAGGGTACAGTAAAATTAGTTGCATCCCCCAAATGTTTACTAGTGTTTAGTTCATGTTTATGGCATGAATGAATGAATGAATGAATGAGCTCATAAGAGGTAAAAGGCAACTTTTCTTACCACTCAGAGATTAAAAACAAAGCAAAATTGAAAAGAATGGTTGCATTCCTAAATACAGGCAAAAAAATCATCAGAAAAGAAATAAAAGTCTGATTGAAACTGGAACCATGACAGGAAAAGAAGGAAGCTGGGGTGGGCGGGGGGGAGAAGTGAGTGCAAGAGAGATTTTAGTGAGGAGGTAGCAAGGGCAGAATGAGCTGATTCCTATTCTGGCAGAGACAGGGAGACTGGATGGAATTGGCCTTTAATCTGATGGAAACAGTGTGACTGTGTTTGCCCCAGCTGGGCTTAATCCACCTCCACAGGCTGCTGGGACTGCCTGGGGTTTCTTGAAGTTTAAGCTTCTGGATTGAAAAATCAGTCTAGACATTTTATTCTCAGACTTTCCAGAGGAAACTCAGATTGGTAACCCTACCAGCATGTCAAATTGAAAACCTGCGTTGTTCTCACCCCATGACAGCCATTTAGGCCATGTTCAATACAATTCAAAGGAATAGGGAAACTCTTTCCACTCTGTGAGAAAGTAAATGTTTCCTTAAACTCCATTATGTGAATCACATACAAGAGGGAAACTCTTTATCTGCTTGTTTAAATGTTGACATAGAAACAGGGACAAGCAATGTGAGAATTTTCATCTTTGCTTCTTGTTGTTGCTAATCACAGTTCCGTACTAAAGCCAAAAGTCTTGAGTACTGGAGAAAAACATGGTTATGAGAAAGGAAAAAAACCCAAAAACAAACAGATTTGCATTTAAATTATACCTACCTGATCAAAAGCAAGCTACTTAATCTGGATGCTCATTCCATATGAGAGTAACACCTGTATAAATGATCTATTTCCATGTAGAATACTCACTGATGCCACTTAAAATGAATGTTTAAAACATGTAGTACACTTTGTAATGTATTTTTTTTAGACACAGAGAGATATTAAAAGCTCAACTTGGATTTTGCACTGTCAATTATGGCATATAGCAGGTTAGCTACCCAAGAGTTGTCAGTTCTCTCTAACTCTCTGTCTCTGTCTCTCTGTCTCTGTCTCTCTCTGTCTCTCTCTGTCTCTGTCTCTCTCTCTGTCTCTGTCTCTCTCTCTCTCTCTCTCTCTCTCTCTCTCTCTCTCTCTCTCTGTGTGTGTGTGTGTGTGTGTGTGTGCTTAAGTGTAAGGAGTACTAGTAATGGTAGTGGTGGTGGCAGTTGTGGTGGCAGTGGTGGTGGTACTAGTTTAGTGGAATTTCTCAAGCTTATCCTAAACTTCATACAAATGAACAGAGCTTCAAACCATATAAGCAATTTATAAGATAAACATGAAAATAAGAGTATATTGAGTTATATTTAAAGCTGTGGTGGTGTTCTCTTGTAATCCAAGTGCTTGATTAATGGAGAGATTGTGAGTTCAAGATCAGCCTGAACTACATAGCAAGAGTCTATCAAAAAAGAAAGAAAGGAGAAAGAAAGAAGAAAGAAAGAAGGAAAGAAAGAAAGAAAGAAAGGAGAAAGAAAGAAGAAAGAAAGAAAGAAAGAAAGAAAGAAAGAAAGAAAGAAAGAAAG
>NW_021621192.1:2161560-2277388 GCF_004785775.1 Grammomys surdaster
AAGAAAGAAAGAAAGAAAGAAAGAAAGAAAGAAAGAAAGAAAGAAAGGAGAATGGAAAGAAGAGAGACATATTCATTATATATACAGACGTGTACATATATAACACACACATATATGCTACACATAAACTATCCTTATAAATTCCCAGGAAACTATGACTTTGTTAAGAAATAACATCACACACCTAGGTATTAAAGTGAAAAACAAGCAAATACCTGAAACTTCTAAATATAAGAAGCAAATTAAACCGGTTGAAAGGAAAGCATAGACTAAATTTATGATGTGGAGGTTGAGAAGTTAGTATGATAAGACCCACGAATTAAGAAAGCAGTGAATGAAAAGATTTGCATTCATTAAAACTATGTTTGATACGATGCTATAAATTCAAAAGAAGTCAAAAAAGCATTTTTACATATTTAGCGTATGTAACCAATATAGATTTTTGTATTTAGAGTATATCAATTATTGTAAATAAATGAGAAAAAGAATCTATAAGGAGAAAAGACAATCTATGAGAGCAAGATGCCAGGAGGAAGAGAGATGCCTGAATGGCCAGTAAAATTGAAGTAGAGTGTTAACCCCCAGAGTTACTTTGAAAGTTAAAACCATATGTATATTCAAATGACCTATGTTTTGAAATGCAGCAACCCAAAACTGTTAAAGCATGGCAAAACTATAGGTTTATAAAGTTACTGAGTCATGACAGTTCTTTGTATATTATTAGTTCTTTACCTTTTGAGGTTATAATATCATTATGTCACTTGCCCCTTCCCAGCTGTCTTTCAAATTCATGGCCTATTTTTCATTAATTGTTACATACATGCTTATGTATACAACATATCCATAATAATAACATTATGCAAACTGAGACATGTCAGCAATGTTAAAGTCACTCTGGATGAAATTCAATTGTAGTTAGTAAATTGCAATTTGACATATCTTCTTTTCTGTTGCTACTATAACAAATTCCTATAATCAGACTTAGAACAGTACATTTGTAAGCTTTCAGCTGTAGAAATCACAAGCTCATCATGTTCTCATTGGCTTATCTACCAGAGGACATTGTCTTCTGGAGATGAATGAATCTGTTTCCCATGCCCCCAGCTTCACATTCCTTTATAGAAGATTCTGTTCTCTTCAAAACAAGTAACAGTGGTAAAAACTTTTTAGATCCTATTGTTCTGACCATCTATCTATTCTGCCTTCAATTTCAATGTCAAGGCCTCATGATCGTATTGGTATTTCGTGAATAAACTGAGGGGTCTCTGCTGTGAAGCTTTTTGTTTTTACATCTCCAAAGTCTGTCTAACTCATCCCAAGAATGGCTTCGGAGAGCTGTTATTCTATTTATTACATATGCAAACTCTCTTTGAATTTGTAACTCTAATTCTCAGGTCTCTAGGGACTAAATGTGGTTGAAGAAACACTCACACATATATTCACTAGAAACAATATGTATATTCTGAAACATACTTAAGTTGTTAGTATCCATAGAAAAATGGATACATATTATTACATCGATACAACACAATGGTGCTTAGAGTTTAGGTCAATCTTAAACACAGTGTGGACCAAAATAAGAATGAATAGTATTTATGTATAGATGCAAAATGGTAGGCAGGTACATAACTTTGCAAATGTATACTTCTAGAACAGAGCTACTTGTACTAACAGGGAAATGTTTGATAGATTGCTACTATCTTGGTGAAATGGGGCATAACAAGAGAAAGAAATCCACTGAAGGCAAAATGTTTATACTTGCTAAAGCTAGAGAGGTTACATGATGTCTGGTTTTTGGTTCTTCTTTTAATCAACTTGATGCAAGCTACAGTTGTCTCAGAAGAGAAAGTCAATTGAGAAAAAACCTCCATCAGATTACCTGTAGGTGAATCTGTAGGGCATCTTTTTGATTAACAATTGATGTGGAAAGCCTATCACACTAGGAATTGTCCCATTACTGGGTAGGTAGTATATAAGAATTATATAAGAAAACAGACTGAGGAATACTAGAGCAGCCAGGAAGCAGTGCCTTCTACTTCAGTTCCTGCCTCCAGGTTCTTTCCCTGTTTAAGTACCTGCCCTGTCTTCCCTTAGTGATGGACTGTTACCTGGGATTATAAACCAAACAAACCATTTCCATCCATAAGATTCCTTTTGTTTTGGTGTTTCACATCAATAGAAACTCTAAGGCAAATGGATTCTTCTTAAAATAGTTTGTGTTTTTTGTATACATTATGTATTTTAAAGTAGGAATTGGTAGACTTGGGAGTCAGGACATTAGATTGATTGCTGGTATCCTATGACAGTGCAAAAGCTAAAAAGATAAAAATAAGAGATTAAGTTTAGATTAGCTAGGATTTTCAAAAAGGTTTTATAGATGGAAAACTCATAGAACCCAAGATTCTAATCTTGGCTTTGTCTTTGTCTAGATCAGAAACTTTGGGCAAATTATTTACATTAGCAGATCCTATTCCTGCGTCTCATTGCAAGCTTGCTGGATCAAAACATCATTAGCCTATTGGAATTATAACATCATTTAATGTCATAGGTCCTATTAATGTTATTGTATTTATTACTATAATGGAATCTACAAAATTTGTCTCCATAAAAGTGGCAATCACATCCAAGGACCTTCACACCTGCATGCTGTAACATTTTACTTAAAACAGCAAACACCCAGGGACTGGAGAGACAGCTCAGTGGTTAAGACCACTGACTGCTCTTCCAGAGGTCCTGAGTTCAATTCCCAGCAACCACATGGTGGCTTACAACCATCTGTAATGGGATCTGATGCCCTCTTCTGGTGTGTCTGAAAATAGCAACAGTGGATTCACATACATAAATTAAATAAATAAATCTTAAACAAACAAACAAACAGCAAACACCTAATCCTGGGGTCTGATAGCTGGGCTAGAGCCTAGAGCCTAGAGTAGGATGGTGGAAAGCAACTTACATCAAGTTTTGCAGTGCGATTGAATTTTGAGGTCTTTGTCCTTTTGATAGCTCCATCGGACCACGTTGAGCTTCTCATCTGTTTGATCTCCTTGGAGAACATGCCCAGTGGTGAGTTGCAACAGTACATTTTCAGAATACGTATTCTCCCCTCCCCCCCAAAAAAAAGGCTACTTAATATGGTAGAGTTACAGTAACTGCCTGTCCTAATTTAGGAACAGTGTTAGACCATGGGTAAATGTTTCCTGGCAAAATGATATGGCCATACAAATCCAAGCTGTGTGGAGCAATCTCCTTGCCCATGTCAAAGTGGGCCCTTGTCTGCAGACTGTTGAAAGCATTCCCTTCACCAACCCAGTGCCACCTCAAACATGCTTCTCTTGTCCCATGTACAAAATCAACTCTAGGACTGCCCGTGTTTTGTACTTTGGCTCATTATTTCAGACACTGCTTGGCATGCCTTTGAGAGAAATGTCTTCCTCAATAAGAACAAGCCACTTACTTACTTCTGATGACATGAATTCTTGAGTGCTACTTTGACTAGGACATGCATTGCCTAAGGCTGGGTTCCTTGGCCCTCGATTTCTCAGCCTTGCTTTCATGTTCTAGTTAGTCAACTTCGGAACAGCCAAAAATTGTCTTAAGCCAAGTTCTTCTGAACAAAAAAAGCACTCAGAAGTCTTGTTTGCTTCAAGTTAGTAGAAGACTCTAGCCGGATATTGGACCCATCAAGTAACTTTAATAACTAAGAGGGGGACATATTTGACTCTAGTTTTCATTTCTTGTATTGCTAGAACTATGTTTTTTAAAGCCATGCCTATGTGGAATTTTTATATACTTTCCTTAAATGCTATTTGGTTTTATTTTTGTGTGTGCATATGTGGCAAAAACTTCATGGTGTGCATTATAATCCTGTTTACACTTCTAAAGATCCACCAAAGTGGCTCCTCAATGGGTATGTCATAATTCTGTATCAAAGAAGACAGGGCCCCCCCCCATTTCCTTCTCCCTATCTCCTCCTGCTCTCTTATTCACTTCCCCATATATTCTTTGCGATTTTGACATTGGACTCATGGATTTCTTTCTAAGTCCTTATAAGTCCATGTGAGCAATTCATGCAATCCCATGGGTATTCAAGTTCCTGTAGTTTGCATGTATGATCAGTACCCCTTGCAGTTGGTCATTTTCTGCATTATCTATCACACGTTTCTCAGCAACTGTCACTCACCTGAGTTCCTCAGTCCTTTCATAGTTTCTAATTTTCCTGGTTTACTTATTCATGAATATTTTCCACCCTTTGGGATTCTTCGGTTTGTTGACTTTTCTATTTTCCTCTTCTTTGTATTACCTCTGTTCTCTATTTGTAATCAAGATTAGGTGATCCAGGAATGAATTTGGTAATATCATGAAGTAGCTTTCCCCTTTCTCAGAAAGCTGAAATATTATATCAAATCATTTATCTACTTTGAAAAATCAGTCCCTGTGATAAATAAGGCAATCACAAACCTTATCTCTTTCTCAGGTCAACTTTTCCTTTTACATTCATCAAAGATTATTTAAAAGTTCCTTTTCAATTATTACTATGGTATAAATGAAATCTTAACTCCCTAAATTGACAGAATGATGCCTAATTCACAAAGTGATGGTATTTAAACACAGTGTCTTTGGAGGGTAATTAGACCAGAAGGAAGGAATTTGCATGAATTTTTTTTACCAGGTATGGTTACTTTTTCAATTATATGAGCTTGTAGTTCAATAGCATCATTTAGGAAGAAGCAGGCCTTTACCAGACACTGGACCTGATTGGCACCTTCATCTTGGATTTCTATGTCTCTAGAACTAAGTAGTGATTTATGTTGTCATAAACTATTCAGATTAGAGAATCTTTGTTTCAGTAGGCCATATGAACATGACGATCTTCAATTTCATGACTTCTTTCCCAACCTGATTGTGATTATTTACTTTTTTACCTGATATTACATTAAGCTGTACAAACAAAATCAAAGTACACATGAAAATAGAGAATTAAATTCCTGACTACCCTACCACAAGTCTTCCTGTGCTTGCATGTATATTCTGTCTTCAGTCTGCTATTCTGAGAAATAGTTTACTTTTCTGAATAATGGCTTTTAGCCATCTAGACTCTAAGTTCCTAAGCCCTCTGCTTTCACTGGAATCTTCCATTTTCCCTATTTTTGATTCTCTGTGACAACTTTATATTAGATCTTTATGACCACCACCATGGCCACCACCACCATCACCACTATCATTGTCACCTAGTTTTCCAACCTTTCTAATCAGTTCTCATCTCATTAGGATTGAGCATTTTGAATGTCTCTATCTATGAGTGATAAGATTTATCAGTGATTAGTGATTTATTCAATTGTCTTTTCCTTACCAGTTTATAGAATTTATTTGTGGATTCTAAGTGTAAACCTATTGTCAGTTGAACCCCAAAATAAGCGTTATTAGTTTTCAGCTTGCCTTTTAGATTTATTTATACGGTTTATTGTCATCCAAGAGTTTTATTTGATTGAAATCAAATGTAATAGATTCTTTCTTTAATGTTATGTGGAATTTGTGTGTGTGTGTATTTTGAACATATATATATATATATATTCTGAATATATTATTATATTCAGATATGATGTTAAATATCAATATTTTTCCAGACACATCCATGTTACTTTTTACACAAGGTTTTAAAGTCACTTAAGGTAGTTTTAGAAAGTAATTTATAAAAATATATTTATAGGGGGCTGGAGAGTTAAGAGCATTGACTACGATTCCAGAGGTTCTGAGTTCAATTCCTAGCAACCATATATATGGTGGCTCACAACCATATGTAATGGGATTCAATGCCTTCTTCTGGCATGTGTGAAGACAGCGACAGTGTACTCATGTACATAAAGTAAATAAATCTTTAAAAACACAAAGCAAAAAACCAAAAATATATTTATAAATAAATACATACATTTTGATTTCCTTTTCATAGTTTTGCTATCATGGTAGTACAACATTTTTGTAGATCTTGATATTTGGAATGCATATCCTTCTTCTATTTTACTTATTTTTCACATTTTTTATCTTTTATTTTTGGTTATTTTGTTTATTTAAATTTCAAATATTATCCCTCCTCCCAGTTTGCCCCCCTGAAAACTCCCCACTCCACCATCTCCCCCTGCCTCCACGAGGGTGCTTCCCCACCCAACCACCCACTCCCACCCCACCACCGTTTCATTCCCCTATGCTGGGGCATCAAGCCTTCACAGGACCTAGGGCCTCCCCTCCCATTGATGCCAAACAAGGCCATCATATGCTGGATTCATGACTCCTCAGCTGGAGTCATGGGTCCCTCCATATGGATTCTTTGGTTGGTAGTTTAGTCACTGGGAGCTCGGTGGGGTGGGGGGGTCCTGATTGGTTGACATTGCTGTTCCTCCATGGAGTTGCAAACCCCTTTAGCTCCTCCAGTCCTTCCCCCAACTCCTCCATTGGGGTTCCAGTGCTCAGTCTGATGTTTGGCTGCAAGCATCTGTATCTGCATCCATAAGGCTTTACCTTAGAATCCTTGCCTTACTGTCTCACTGAAGTTCAGAAAAATTGCCAAGGTGCAACATCTTCACTAGATCTTTTTTAAAAAAATTATACTGAATGAAAACTGTTTAATTGCATTATGGCTAAGATTAGTAAAAGAGTGAATTTGGCTTCCTAAATTTCAGATGGTCTATACCAGTGACTCTTGAGCTTCCTAATGCTGTGATTTCTTAATACAGTTCCTTAAGCTGAGGTAATCCCCAACCACAAAATTATTTCAGTGCTACTTCATAACTATAATTTTGCTATTGTTATGAATTGCATATTGTAAATATTTGATAAGCTGGATACCTGATATGTGACCTCTGTGAAAGGATCACAACCCACAGGTTGAGAACCAGTGCTCTATATTGTTTTTCTAACTCTCTGTGCTTTGGTTTTAATGATTTCTTGCCATTTCTTCAAGTTTTAGTACAGTTTCTACACTGTGGAGTCTACTGCTTGTCTATCAAAAAAGTCATCACGACTTTCTCTTCTAGAGTCTTTATCTTGTTACCGTTTGAATCTTTTAGTTGATTCCTTATGGGCTTGCTAGACTGCGCTAGCCTCTGAGTTGGAGAGATCATGCCTTTCCCTCAGTGGAGTTTGAGATGCACTGGAATATCTGAACATCCGCTTTATGCTTTGCTTCATTTATCAGTTGTCCAAAGCAGGAGGAACAACTTTCTCTCTTAGTGTCCATCTGTCACTTCTGAATCAGTAAAAAGTTGTTTCTTTGTAGCTGCTGTGTATTTCTCTGAATTAAGGAAATCCACTCTGAGTGGTGGCCTGGCTACAATCAATCTCCTTAAGGCAGAGCAGTATATTGGTCCAGAAATCCAGGGACGGAAAGAGAGTAGAGGGAAGAGCTATATCCAGTCCTTGTGTACCACTCTTACATATTTGATGAAGGGAAGAGCTAGGGATTACATCTGGATTTTCTCTGTGTCTGGTTGCCCACAGGGTCTGATCCATCATTTTAACCCATAGGTGACTACTTGAAATTTGGAAACATTTATCCTAAAGCTTATTTATGATTGATTCCTCCTTATTCACTTCTGTGGATAAAGCTGAGGTAAGTTCTTTATTTAAATTTAGTTACAAAATTTAGTTATTTTAATTTAGTTTACTTAGCCTCAGCTTTATGCTTTGATTTAAATCATGATTTTGTAACTTTGTCAGCTTTTATTGTCTGAGTAGAACTTTACTTGTCTTAAAGTAAATACATCCCCTGTGCTGATATGTTTGAGGCTCTTTCCCAATTTCTCTTCTAATAGTTTCAGTGTATCTGGTTTTATGTGGAGGTCCTTGATCACTTGGACTTAAGCTTTGTACAGGGAGGTAAGAATGGGTGGATTTGTGTTCTACTACATACAGACCACCATGTAGGCCAGCACCATTTGTTGAATTTGCTGTCTTTTTTTCCACTGATTGGTTTTAACTTCTTTGTCAAAGATCAAATGACCATTGGTGTGCTGGTTCATTTCTGGGTCTTCAATTCTATTCCACTGATCTACCTGTCTGTCTCTGTAAAAATATCATGCGGTTTATCAATATTGCTCTGTAGTAGAGCTTGTAGTCAGGGATGGTGATTCCTCCAGATGTTCTTTTATTGTTGAGAATGTTTTTTGCTATACTGGGTTTTTTGTTCTTCGAAATGAATTTGAGAATTGCTCTTTCTACCTCTGTGAAGAACTGAGTTGGAATTTTGATGGGAATTGCGTTGAGCATGGGAAATCTTTCCATCTTCTGAGATCTTCAATTTTTTTCTTCAGAGACTTTAAGTTCTTGTCATACAGATCTTTCACTTGCTTGGTTACATTCACACCAAGATATTTTATATTATTGTGACTATTGTAAAGGATGTCATTTCCCTAATTTCTTTCTCAGACTGCCAAGAAGTGCTTGCAGACAGAAGCCTTATATAGCTGTCTCCTGAGAGGCTCTGCCAGAGCCTTACTGATACAGATGAGGATGCTTGCAGCCAACCATCAGACTGAGCACAGGGACCTCAATTGAGGACTTAGGGGAAGAACTGAAGGAGCTGAACCCCATATGGGGTTTGCAACCCCATAGGAAGAACAATATCAACCAACCAGAACCCTCTAGAGCTCCCAGGAACCACTAATTCCCAGTGTAGGGGAATGCTAGGGCAGAGAGGCAGGAGTGGGTGTGTGGTTGGGTGGTGGAGCACCCTCAGAGAAGCAGGTGGTGGAGGGAGAAATAGGAAGTATGTGGAGGGGAAACCAGGAAGGGGGATAACATTTGAAATGTAAATAAATAAAATAACCAATAAAAAAAACTATGAAAAAAATCAGAAATTTTCTTTACTCAAAAAGTCAAGACAAGTTCATTTTATATCAAAGCATGTTACATAAAATGTTTTATTTAGAGCTCGGTGCGTGCGCAGCCGGGCGTGAGGCGGTTGGTGGTCTCTGTCGTCGATTTCTAGTTCCTTGAAGCGGCCGTTTAAGCCCGACCCTAGACCCTTCAGAGTTTAAGACCACCCCGCTCCGGGTGCCCCGGACCTTAGGGTTCAGGAGGGGTGAGTCAGAATTCAGCCGAATTTACCATGGCGGCTACCGATCACCGCAACGCCCATTCCCCATGATCGATGAGGGGGATGATGTCACCGAGGAGACCTTGAGCTCTGACATTCAGAAACTGAAGGAGAAGCAGGACATGCTGGACAAGGAGATCTCCCAATTAACGGCAGAGGGCTACCGTGTGATTGAGCTGGAGCAGCATATCTCCCTCCTCCATGAGTACAATGATATCAAGGATGTGTCACAGATGCTGCTGGGCAAGCTGGCTGTGACTCGAGGCGTTACCACCAAGGAGTTATATCCAGATTTTGATCTAAACCTGAATGACTGAGCAGCTTCTTGGAGATTTTTATCTACAGCCCATGGGGACAGGAGGATGGAGGCATAAAAGGAAGAGAGCCCAGACAGTATATTCATGTGGTTTCCAGATTTAAAAAAAAATGCCGGAAGCCCCCCAAAGTTTGGGTTGGGTCCTAAAGAAGAGGGGTACTGGGAGGGGTGGGTATTGGCAGTGCTAAGGTTCCTAAACATACTTGTGAATGGATGTGTGTGGTTGTCCCTTTTGTTAATAAACATATGAACAGTTAAAAAAAAAATGTTTTATTTATTTGGTGGGAAAGGTTTTACCTTGGCAGTGTAAAGGTTGTGATTTTCCTTCCCTGTGGACTCTCCAATCTATTGTACAGAACATGAAGACAGCTCTCCTCACAGGTCATACTTATTTATGATGTGAAGTGGTCACAGGCAAGACTTTTTTGTTCTGTATTTTTTTTTTGATCCTCTTAATTTCTGCTAGTTTCAATAAACCAAAATTTTATTTCTTGGTTTCTAATTTTAGTGTTTAGGTCAGCATCCTTGCTTTGTCTTTGATATTAACACTTTCTTAAGTTGGCAGTTTGTTTTAGTCAAATGCTATTCTTGCAAAGCTATTTTTTTAAATGAAGGAAGCACAGTTTTGTTTTTTTTTTATTTTAAATAGAGAATGGAAAAAGATGTGGATGATCCTCAAAGTCATTGTAGGACAGAAGAACTTAGAATCTCTTTGAAAACATGTTTTCCACCGTCCAAAGACTATTCCCACTTGCTTTCTTTTGTTCTCCTCATCCCATTATTACATTCTTTCAGCCAGACAGGCATTGATCTCTCCTGTTCTAGAATATGAACTTTTCTTAAATGATCAGTTCATGACATTGGCGTAATCCAATGGAATGTGTAATAGATTAGTTTAACTGAAAATGTTTTCTGCTTTTACACAGGAGTCATCGAGTATGAACTTGAAATCACAGCTGACTTCATAGGGAAGAACTATTCAACAAACTGTGGAATTCAACTCAGTCAGTGGGGCTGCGGCAAGTATCAGTACGTCTAAATAGTTCTCTGTATTGGAATGTGTTTTTTAGACAAATATAAGAAAACATGAAAGAAGAAATTTATTTCACTTAAGAGCATAGGTTTAAGGTGTAAGTATGTGTATGTGTTGGGGGTGGGATGCTGGAGAGATGGCTCTGCCATTAAAACCACTTGTTATTCTTTTACAGGATCCAGATTTGGTTCCTAGCACTTACATGATTGCTCACAACCACCATAACGCAAGTTCCAGAGGATCTGGCTGCCATTTTGACCTCTATGGGCACCAGGTACACATATGGTACACATGCATACACTGGTAAAATACTCTCACACATAAAATGAAACAAATAATTCTAAAACATAGAAAGGCAGTGTATGTTTCTTCAAGTATGGATTTTAAAGTTTGTCACATGGTGTTGGTGAGAGCTGTGTTAGAAGCCATCATGATTCTCTGGCCCAGATAGTTTCCCACCTGTGATCTTGTGCACTGGGCTCAGTCCACCCTCTGGTCACACACAGACTTTATTTGGTTTCAAAGTTGATCTGTTCTCAGAAAGAGCAAAGACCATAATTAAAACTAATCCTGACTCCAGTAGAAAGCCATTTGTATATGACTTGATTTTTTAAATTGATGCAAAAATTGTGTGTGTGTGTGTGTGTGTGTGTGTTTGATAGCAGGTGGTGTAATATTCAAATCATAGTTCGCATATCTCTGAGATATTTTTTTATTCCATTGTGGTGAAAACTTCCAGAAAATTCAAAATCCTTTCTCTTTGTTCCTTTGAATTGTACAGTGCACTGTCCCCTTCTGTAGTTATTCAGATAAACACCAGAACAGAAGAACATTTCTCCTTAGAAAAAACAGCCTTAAAATTTCTATTTAAGAATAGCATAAAGGGATTAAATATCATTATGGCATTTTCTAACAAACTGTGTTCTAGTCTATTTTCCTCTACACTCATCTTCTGTGTTTCCTGTAACATTCCTCTGGTCTCTGTGACCCCGTGTCTCCATTCACATCACCTGTGTTCTTTACCCCTTACCCTTCCTCAGTATCTTTTTTGTTTAAACCCTCTCTTGGTCTCCTTTTCTGTTTTTAAGGCTGTATCCACATTTACAAACTTAGTTCATATTTGCTTATGAGAGATAACATGTGCCTTTTGTTTTTGTGGTTGGATCACCTAGCTTAATATTGAACTTTCCCGATCTGTCCATTTCTCTATTATTATCATGATTTTGTTTTTCTTTACTCCTAAATAATACTCCACTGTGTATATGCACTGCATTTTTGTTATTCATTTACATGTTGGTGGACAGCAGGATACTTCAATATTTTTGCAATTGTGAGTAGAAAAACTACTTTGATCAAATTCACTAGTATGCTTTTTGGCTGTAGAATTGATACCATTGATATCCAGTTATAGAAAGGTATGTATTGATGCCCACCATTTTGTTGATTTTGTCATGTTGGCTTTTTCATTTTTCTCTCTTAATCATTCTCCGGGGGTTGGGTGTTACTTAATCTTTCTTTTGGCTTCATGATTAAAATTTTTCTCAGTCTGAACATCCCTCCAACTATCTCCTGTAGAGCTGTCTTGGTGGTCATCAGTACCTTTCATTTATTTTTGTTCTAGAAAAAGATTTTTTTTCCTAGAACTGTCATTGTTGATTGTGGTAGTCTGGGTTGGAAGTTATTGTCTTTCAGAGCTTGGAATGCATCAACCCAAGGCCTTGTGGGTTTAAAACTTTTGTTTGGATAATCTCTTATTATTCTGTTGGGCCCATATTTATATGTGACTTGTGCCATTTCCAAGGTACTTTCTTTGTTCTCTAAATTTAATGGTTTAGTTATCCTATGACAGGGGAGGTTATTTTCTCTTTTGATTGTTTGCTATCTCAACTGCTTCCTGTATCTGGGTTCATATCTCTTCCTACCTCTATAAATTTTTCTGTCATGACTCCCTTTTATTGTATTTCATTTTGCTTAGTTTTATCTAAATTTTTCACACAATATTTTTTTATTCTCAAATTGTTTTCTATGCTTTTAAAAAGAGATTCTGCTTATTATATTTCTAAAACTCACAGATTTGATCTTTTCAGTGTCATATACCTCTTAGAATTCTGACTGTTACCTTAATACTTCTTGTTTCTCCTTCTCCCCCTCCTAATCCTTTGTCCTCTAATCCTCTTTGTCCTCCTCCTCTTCCTCTCTTCCTCATTTCTTATTAGCCCTCCTCCTCTTTGTCATCTTATTATTATTAGATTATTATAGTTCCTTTTTCTTTTCCAACACAGATATTCTGTTTCCTGTTTGATTAATTTTGTTGCTGAGAGTTTTCACAAATTTTATTTGATCTTTTATTTTCACCATTTCAGATGGGGTTTCCTTCAGTGTTTCTATTCGACTGAATTCCTGTTTTATGTCACGTATCACCATCCTCATTTCACTGAGCTGTTTATTTGTTGAAATACAGGGACCTAGACTACTGCTTCAGTGTGTATGGAAATGCAACCTCCCCATCATTTATTAAACAGACTCTATTTCCTGTGCACATTCTTGATAGCTTTGTCCAAAACCAATTGATTATAGGTGGTTGAGTTTATTTCTAGACTCTCAATTCTAATCCATAGTCTCTATGTTTGGATTTTGTTCATATGCTACTTTGCTTACTGTAGATTCGTAGTATGTTTTGAAGTCAAGTAATACAATCATTTCTCTTTTGTTATTTCATTTTTTTCAAAACTTTAGCTACTTGAAAAGTTTTTTTTCTTTTATGACTGATAAAAATCTTTTATTATTTTTACCAGTTCAGGGTTTTGTTCCTTGATTATTCAGTCTTAAGTATACAGGCTTCAAAATTTATCCATTTTCTCTTAGGATGTCCAGTTTGTTGATTGAGAGTTTATAATGTCTGACAACCATTTGTCTTTCCATGGTATTGATTGTAACACCCCATGTTCACTGTAACTTTCTTCCTTCCTTCCTTTTTTCTCCTTTCTTTCTTTCTTTCTTCCCTCCTTCCTTCCTTCCTTCCTTCCTTTCTTTCTTTCTTTCTTTCTTTCTTTCTTTCTTTCTTTCTTTCTTTCTTTCTTTCTTTCTTTTCCTCATTCATCTAGCTAAAGATCTGTCAATTTTATCTTTTTAAAGAATCAGCTTTTGTTTTCTGATCTTTTTTACTTTTTTAAACTATCGTTAGTTTCTGCTTTGGTTCTAATTATTTATTTTTACCAGTTTGGGGCTTGGTTTGCTCTTATCTTTGTATATACTTGAGATGCCACAGAGGTTTGTTTACTTGATTTCTTTCTCCTTTTTTGACATGGTCATTGATTGTTATAAATTCCTTGTCCAGTATGTTTGCTTGTTTGTTTGTTTTTTCTTGTTCAAATGTTTTCACTGTGTCCCATGAAATTTAGCATTTTGTGTCTTCTTTTCCCTGTGTTAGGAAACTTTTAAAATTACTTTTGTGATTTTTCACCCCTAGTACACTGGTACATAGAGTATATTGTTTAATTTTCATGTATCGCCACAGTATCTAAACTTTTTTTTTTCATTCACTTCTATTTTGTTACATTGTATTTGAAAAAGCACTATAGATGTTTTCAGTTCTTTTAAATCTATTAAGACTTGCTTGGGCTTCTAACCTGTGAGCCATAGTTGAGAATGTTTAATTGGTAAGAAAAATGTCTATTCTGCAACTACTGAGTAGAATGCTCTGTGCAGATGTTGGTTTGTAGAGTTGGACTAATGTTCAATTTCTTTACAAGTAAGAAACTCTATGGTTTCTTTACAAGTAAGTCTTCCATACAGATGATCTACACATTGGTGGAAGAGAGAGGTTAATGTATTTTTGTATTAGAGTCTATTTCTCCCTTATGGTCTGTTAACATTTGTTTTATATATTTAAGTACTCTGGTATTGGGCATACATGTTTAATTATTTATCTTGCTAAATCAAAGCCTTTCTCAGAATATAATCTTCCTTGTAGTTTTTAACACCCTTTATTTTGTCTCTTATAAACATGGCAACTAACTCTCTTGAAGCCTATGGAATTAATTGGTTGTCAAGTATTAGAGGAAATGTTGACAAATACAAAACTTCATATTTTCTAAACTTTCTCACATTTTACTATGCATGTGTTCAAGTATTCTCCACATTGGGACATTTTTGCAGCAGGATCCCTGTATTTCAGTGCGTATTTTATTTGGTATTCACTTATATGTATTTTTAGTTAAATAATTCACTTATAAGCTAAATAAAATCTTATTACTCAAAATATCCTTGTCTTTTATGCAAAATTCTTTGGCATGCCTAGTACCTATAATGCTTGGATGGTTTTCAGGAAGAAAGATAGCAATCAAGTTTTAGAAAACAAAACAAAGCAATAACCAAAACAATAACTCCAAAGCTGCTATTATGTGGGCATCTGTTTCAAAGATGTTTTTCTGTAAGAAGACTGTGTAAGAAAACGACATAAATTTTTATTTATTATTAAAATCATTCCTTAAAGAGTTTCAGTTAACAATTTATTTTTCCAAATGAGGTAGGAGGAACTCAATAAACACTCAAAATGTATTTTAAAGTAAGTATTTTGCCATTACTTCTATTTATACTATATTGCACCAACAAACATTTCTCCATATTTTCTTTACTTGTATTTTTATAGTATAAGATTATTATAAGATATTAAGAAGAAGCATTTCATAAACTTTGGGTCATTTACATTTTAAATTGTAACTTAACTCAGTAAAAAGTATGTACTGAGCAGTTACCATTAAAGCCTCTGATAAGGCACAGTGAAAACAACTGTAAACTACTCTGGTGGAAACTGGTGATTCTCCAAACCAGAAGTTTTCTTTAGTTGTTGTTATTATGATTCTTTTCAGTTAATTTAATCAATTAAGAATCCATCCTCTCTCCTTTTCTATATCTTCAACCTTCGGGTTTGCTTAAAGTGTCCAGTCCCAGACAACTGGGATTTGTAGTACTTCGTCTCTTGCATGACTGAGCTTGCTAAATTATCTTGCACATGACTTTAGAATGTTCTCAAACAGCTTGAGATATTTCCTACATCTGAACAGAATTTCCATACAAGATGAAACCTATTTGCTATCCCTGGTTTAGATTACATATGTGTAGTAATCATATTTTTACAAATAAGAACTTTAATTAGTATCTGGACAAACTTTAAGTCACTCATTTGAAGACATCTGAAGTACTGTCTGGAAACAAAAAGGCAATGTAAACTAAACTTGAAATTTTAGGAACAAGTTGCACAAAAGAAAGAAAGCAAGGTCAACAAATATGTCATGAAAGAAACATCCAGGTATATTCTGCTACTCTAGGATATTATTTTGTTGGTCTTTCAAAAATATAAAAACAAGACTAGGGAGTGATCTAGCTTATTACCAGCAATACCGTATCTTCTCCACTGAGAACTATATATTAAAATGTGTTATTTCTATTATCAAAAGTTCCAATGCCATACCTCAAAAGGATTTGCTGTTATCATTATGGGGTGTGTATCTATGTGTGTGTGCATGTGTATACACACGTGTGTGTATGCATGAACACTTCTGAGTGTGTGTACGGAAGTCAGAGGTTCTAAATATTGGGTATTCTCCTCTATTATTGCTCAGTTTATTTTAAAATATATATGTTTCAATATATATTAAAAGTAGTAGATATGGAGAATTTTGCCAGAAGAATAAAATATATGAGATGAAAGAAGAAATTCAAGAAATAAAAATTCATACTATATGAAGTTAGTTATCCAACAAATGAAGTCAACATCTAGTTGGATAAAGCAAAACACAGGATTTATATATGAAATGCCATGGTCAAATAAGCAAATTAAGAACAGAGAGGGAGAATAATGAACACACAAAAGAAATATACGTGATGATACGACGTAAACCTGAAGTTGGGCTTCTAGATGAAGACTATGAGGCAGAAGCAGTATTTAAAGGGCTAATCACTTAGAATTTTCTAAAACTGATGAAATTAACTAACACACATCTGGCAGACATTCAGTGAACTCATAGACAGAAAGAATTTTAAGTAATTCCAATTTAAATTGAATTATGGTTAAAAAAATCCTAAAAAACAAACGCAAGAAAAAGTTCTCAAAAACTTAGAGACACAGTCATGATATGTTGAATGTAGCAATAGCATTCTCAGTAGAAATAAAAGTAGTCAGAAGACAACAATTATTGTCTTTAGAAGCTAACATTAGGCTTCTGTTCATAAAAAGCCTTGAAAATGAGGGCAAATTGAGCGTTCCCCTAAATCCAATAATGTTGAAAGCTGAGAGAATATCAGGTATTATCATTGCCACCTGTTAGAAAGTCAGGGGACACATATCAATACTTTACTCATTGTTGTATCAAGATATAAATTATATGCCAAGAAACAATTTGAAGGTACAGCCCATCATAGTGGAGGTCTCCACTATGACATCATAGTGGACATCATGATATCAAAGATATGAGGTAACTGGTCACATTTTGGCCATAGTTAGGAAGCAGAGAAAGATAAATGTAGATATTCCAACTGTTTTCTACTTTTTACTCAGTCCAGATTGTTAATACTTATGGTTAGTTTTTCTTTCTCTATTAATCTTTTTTAGAAACACCCATGTATACACCCACAATAATGTTTCCACAGTGCCTCTGAATCAAGTTAAATTGACAATAAAAGTTAACCATTTCAACTAGAATAGAAGTCCTGAGAGATGATACCATAAATGGTTTCAATATCGGCAAACAATAGAAAAAAGACTCAATCCCAGCCAAAAGATACCCTTTTTATGTTTCCTGGAAGAACATTGTTTGCCTTGTTTTCTATTCTTCCCTCCACAATTTTCAGCATTCAATTAAAAAGCATGGAATCAATAAATAAATGGTTACACTTTTAAGCAAAATGATCAGCAGAGTCTGACACACAGGGACATATTACCAGGTAACTAACTACCAGGTGAGGATTGTAAAAGTAAACAACCCATATAAAATTTTCTAGAATACCAGCAGGACAATGGATTAGTCTGAAAACAATAAACATTAAAGGCAAACTATCAGAAACAGTTGACTTCTGGTAGACGAAATATTAGAATGAATGTGTTAAAACCTGCCAATATATTTGAAGACAAATAAAAGCTAAACAAAATGACAGGAAGAAAAAAGAGGAACAAAATAGGGTTAAACAACAAAAAGGAGCCAGGTGACAACAACTTTTCAACTATTATAACCCTGAACCCTGAACCCTGAAGTTCTAGAAAGAAGACAAAACAGAAAGAAATATTAAAAGAATATAAAATGATCAAGAATATTTCAAAATCAACAAAATACAATGAAGCACAAATTAAACAAACTATGAGATCCTCAATCTGAATAAATATGAAGTAAAACAGTTCTAGGGACATGTTTTCCAAATTTGTGTTAAAATTATGTATCAAAACTTTACTGTAGGGAAATTAAACAAGACCTAAACAAATAATCTGTTATCATCTCTGAGATCTGAATTGTTTTATATACTACTTCATTCTAAATTACTCTATAGATTCAATCCCATTATAAACATAGACATTTTAGAAACTGAGAAAAAAGTTCTCAAAATTATGTATAAATACCAGGGACCTACCCCAAATAATTTTGAAAATAATTTTACTTAATTTCAATAGTTACCATAACTTTCTAATGATGGAAAAATATAACCAGTTGGTGTGCTCCTCCTTGCGTAAGACAGTTGGTTTCTCCTGCTTTTAACATTCTTTAGTTGGCTATAGTTCTTTGTGTAGGGTTGAGGACTCATGGGCTTTCCCACATCCATGGTAGCATGGCTCTTGTCCTAGTTCAGCAATTTGAGCCAGTCATGTTAGTAAGACTTCATGGGTGTAGCTTCTGACAGTAGTAGAAGACAGTCTCACATCAAACTCCCTGATCCTTTGGCCCTTATGATCTTCCTGCCCCATCTTCAGGAATGTTCTCTGAGTCTTAGGTGTGAGAGTGCTTTGTAGATGTACCCAATGAGGCTGGGCTCCACAATTATGCATTTTGATTGGTAGTAGTTTTCTGCAATAGTCTTTTTCTTGATAGGGATACAGAGGGTGGAGGGTGACTGGCAAACAACACTTAACTGTAGATATAAGGACAAATACTTATAATATAGTTAGAGATTATCCTGGTTTTAGTAAAGTGGGAGTTACAAGTTCTCCTCTAAGAAGCATGTCTTGACTAGCCAAGGGTAGTTGGCAAGGTAATGGGCTTGATTTCCCTCTTGTTGAGAGGCTCTTACTTTCAATTAGAGAGCTGTTGCTTACTGCCAAGACATGTATGTCACGACTACAATACCAAATGCTCAGCCCTGGCAACATATATACAGATAACATTGTACAGTTGATAATGTTTTACTTTTATATTTCAGAGCACACACATGTAGCAACAGTTAATGAAAAAATATTCCATGAATTAGAAAATGAGCAAAGAGGGGTATGTAGAAAGACTGGAGGCGGGCTGGAGAGATGGCTCAGTGGTTAAGAGCACTGACTGCTTTTCCAGAGGTCCTGAATTCAATTCCCAGCAACCACATGGTGGCTCATATCCATTTGTAATAGGATTTGATGCCCTCTTCTGGTGTGTCTGAAGACAACTACAGTGTGCTCATCATATATATAAAATAAATAAAATATTTTTTTTTAAAAGAAAGACTGGAGGGAGGAAATGGAAGGCGAAATACTGTAGTCAGATTTTAATGTCAACCCCCCCCCAAGGGAAACAGTTTTAAATATATATTATTCCTAACATAAAAAGTTTATGCATAATGAATAATAGTTCTAATTGAAAAAGCTAAACATCGAATTTCAAACATATAATAAGGAAATTACCACCAGGTAATTTCATTTCTTAGAACCAACTAAAACACTTGAACTGTGGTGAAAAAGAGGAAAAAGTTGAAAATCATTAAAAGTAAACTTATCTGTTATTCTAAGGATAGTGTGAAGGATATGAAAGGCAAGCCATCCATCCACAAAACATATTTGACAAAAATATATTTATATTACATATTTTATTTTAAATAAACAATATAATATATAAAATTATACACACACACACACACACACATACACTTTTTAAAGATTTAGAGAGAGAATGAACAGTGCGATAAAGTGAATAAGGTATTTAAACAAAAACTTCTTATCAGTCAGGTTTTATTTTGGAGGACATTAGTAGTATCAATTTTTTAATAGACTCTGACAATTCAGGAGTATTTGTTTTTGTTTTTGTTTTTGTTTTCAGGCATGCCACTAAACTGGAGTAGAAACAGACTGATTGATAAACAGATAGATTTAATCCATAAGGGAAAATAAAAGCATAAAAGGACTAATCTTTCCTTTTCTGTTGCTATGCTGATATACCCTTACACAAGCAATTTAGGATATGAAGGATATATTTTGGCTTACCGTTCAAGTTACAGTCCATCATGGTGGGAAGCCAGGCAGTACGAGCTTAAAGCAGTTGATCACAATACATCCAGAACCATGAAGCCAAGTGTATGAGTAGTTGTGTCTGGATGATTTTCTCCTTTTTATACACTCTAGGAGCTCACCCAAGGGAATTATACTGTGGGCAGGAGATGGGTGCTTCCACCTTCAGTAACCCAGTCCTCCAACAGGCATGTCCGGAGACCAATTTCTGAGTGGAGTCTAAATCTAATCAAGTTAATGGAAATTAAACATCAGAACCCTCCCTCTTGTATCTTTGACACCAAAGCACATCCCCCTAAATCATGAGCTTTCTTTCTCTGTCCACAAAGTATCATATTTATCTCACAATGCAAAATATACTTCAAGTATCTCCATAGTTTTTAACAATCCCAACAGTTTAAAAGATAAATGTCTATGTAATATTTGACATTTAAGGCAATTTCCTTACTGGGATGTCTTAGGGTTTTACTGCTATGAATAGACACCATGACTAAGGCAACTCTTATTAGGACAACATTTAATTGAAGCTGGCTTACAGGTTCAGAGGTTAGGCCATTATCATCAAGACAGAAGCATGGCAGCATCCAGGCAGGCATGGAACAGGCAGAGCTGAGAGTTCTACATTTTCATCTGAAGATTGCTAGCGGAAGACTAGCTTCTTGGTAGCTAGGATAAGGGTCACAAAGCCCACACCCACAGCGACACACCTATTTCAGCAAGGCTACACCTCCAAATAGTGCCACTCCCTGGGCCAAGCATACTCAAACCATGATATGGGATTTCCTATAAAATTAACAAAACCAAAAAGAATTATATACCCCAACGTAAACACAGTAAGCATCCCCGTTTCTAAAATGACATGACCAAAATCCCACACCATAAGCACCAAATACAGTAGCTTCATGGCTGGTGTCTGGACCATGTAATGAAACTGGCTGGCTTCAGAAGGCCTCAGGTAGGTAGCTTCACCTCTTAAACCTCTGCCATCTGAAACACACATGTCCTGTCTTTTAGCTTGTCTCACACCTTTACATGGTGAATGTCTCATGGTCCTGATCTCACCAATATCTTAGGGTCCTTATTACAACTCTGACTTCACCTTCATAGCTTCAAACGACAGCCCCCCAGGGCTCTGGCCATGCTGTGCATTACCTGGCCTCTAGTGATTTCTGAAGTAAGACTCTATAACTCTTTAAGTATCACACCTCCCATGCCTTTACAGAGCAGGGAACTCACTCAATTTGGTTTCCTTTCCTCAAACAAATTTTGATTTTTCTGAGACAGAGACTATGATCGGAGATAGAGACTATTTGACTTCAGGACACCATTCTTGTTTTTCTAGTATTGCACAATAGCTTTCTCATTAGCAGTTATGGTTTCTTTAACAATTTGAGCTTCTGTCTTAGCACCTGCTTGAGTGATCTCTGGCACTTCAATTTTGTCAGTCTGAACAAACTGGTTTATTAATTTTGAATTAAATTTCACTTGTTTTCAGGAAACAAGCAGAATAAAACCAGAATCTTAGTAAAATATCACGTGAATGGCTCCTGTCCTTCTTGGTATGACCTTGTTACCTGTGAACCTCATCAGCTGAACCACCACTGTGTATTTCTGTCAGCATCCATGCCTTCCAAAGATGAGCCATTACTCTCTTCTTACATTTGAGAGCTTTTCTAGTTCATAGTTCTAAACTCTGCTAAATTCATCCCATACACATATTCCAAAGACCTAAAACCACATGGTAAGGTTTATCAGTCACATTTAGTACAGGGTTACTGCTTTGGTTTGTTTTCTTGTTGGTGACAAAATGCCTTCACAAAGTCAGTTTAAAGAGAGAAGAAGGTGTGGATGACTAAAAACATATATTGCACGAAGTCACAGAATCTGAATGTGCTTTCTCAGAAACCTTTAAATTATAACTAAAATTGGAAATATTAAATTTGTTTCCTAATCTGTTCCTAAAGATAGATGCTTTAACAAACTGAATGACTTTAAATCCAGTGGGTGACTGACTCATTCAAACAAATTAAAATTAGGTTACCATAGTGAAAAATAATTTTTATCTTAAGAGAGTTTTTTTAAGAGTAATTTTAACTCTTTAAACAGTAAAAGGTTTATTTTTGCTCACAGTTCAGTGGAACAGTCCATCTTGGGAGTCTTGTAGCCTCAGGATCTTGAACAGTTCTGTTGCATCAGAGAGAATGGATGCACCTTTAGGGACAGTGCTATGCTTTTGTACTTTTAAGTATATGGTTTTTACAGAAACAACCTATGTTTCTATACAGAAACAAGATGGTCTTAGAAAAGCCTACTAAAAAAGACTGTCATGTAAATTAATCCCTACGATAAAATAATTTTACTTTGTTTGAATGAGTTTGTTACCCACTGGATTTAAAGTAATTCAGTTTGTTAAAGCATATATCTTTAGAAATGGTTGAGGAAATAAATCTATATTATTTCACACGCACACACACACACACACACACACACATTCTCATAAATACTTCTGATTGTGGTTATAATTTGAAGATTTCTGAAAGAGTACATTCAGATTCTGTGACTTAATGCAATATATTTTTAATCACAATTGCCTTTTCCTCTCCCTCCATCCCCTATAATGACCTTTCCTAGTAAAAGTACCTTTCCCACACTCATGTTTTTGCTTTTGTGTGAAGCTCATTAAGTTTATTTAGCACCATCTGTATGACCATAGGTTTTGAGCTATCCATTGATACCTGGTGGGCTGATCAGTGGGTACACAACTAAAGATAATGCTTGCTCCTCTTCCAGAATCTAAGTGTGATCATTACTCTGTATGGAGGATAGGGTCATAGGTCATATGTGCTCCCCCAGTCTATGGCTGAGCACTGAAGAACACCCTGCAATATTTTCTTATCAAAATGCCTAATTAAATCTGGATATTATCTAAGTAATTGATATTTCTACTTGTTTTTGTCAGCCTTATATCCAAGACCCTCGACAAACTCCCCACCCAGCACATAGCTGCCCTCAATGAATACCTGCTCAGTGAATCACTAGATGAAAGAATTTTTGCTTGAAAAAACTGTTGGTTCCTGATTGCATAATTTACAAACAGGAAACTTTTAAACTGAATTTTAGTTATAGTTAAATAATAATAAAATGCCATGAGTCAGAGAAAGAAATGATGTTCAAGGTGAAAACAATGAGCTCATAAGGCATGGCTTCATTTTAATTCAACTATCAAACTATTATCCCGATGTATCAGAAAGTCTGGGATTATGTGTTTATTTTACATTTCTTTGTTGAGAGTCTGTTTATAATGCTTACTGTTGAAAATTGGTTGTAAAACTAGAATTGTGTTTTCCATGTCAGCCTTTAAACAGTAATGACTTTTTCTAAAACAAAGTCAAGAATTTATGTATCCAGAAATCCCTACTATAGAAGTTAATTCCAAAACATCCTCTTTAAAATGTGCTGATGCATTTTCTTATGTAAACAACAACAGCAGAGAAAAATTGGGAAGTTGCTAAAATTTTTTAGTATATAACATCTGTTGTATTAAAAGAAATACATCTGTTTTTTAAATTCTGTGGAACTCCAACTAGCCCACAAGGAGGGAACTATAAATGATGTTCTTCACACAAACATGTTTGATATAAAAGCTGTTGCTGTGGAAAGAAAATCAATGTTTCCCATTCAAACTATTTTAGCCATAAGGAGATCCTTAGAAACAGGATGCCTTCATTTTGTAAGGCAGCATCAAGCCTGGATAAGTTTTCAAATTAAAGCAAAATCTAACCAAGGTTTATTTTTTATGCCAGGTGCTTTGTAATCATTATTTCAGTAATCTGTGAAGTATATATAGCTGTCAATACTCAGGAAAGAAAGTAAGAGACTTCTATTTACTAACTGATGCAGATGTGGCTGGAGACAATCAGTTTATTGAATACAACCGTGACTTTGAAGCTTTCTGGTTTTACATTAAGGCTTCTTGAATGCATTCCTTCTCCTTTAAAAAAAAAATGTGTTTTGCCAGGTGGTGGTGCCTCACACTTTTAATCCCAGCACTCTGGAGGAAGAAGCAGGTAGATCTCTGAATCCAAGGCCAGCTTAGTCTACAGAACCAGTTCCAGGACAGCCAAGGATACACAGAGAAGGTGTGTACCTAAACCAAAACAACCAAAACAAAACAGAAACAAAACTCTAATAATCTTTCTCAATACCCCATTTCTCTCTCTTTTCAAGAGATTGCATAGCCTGAAAGATTAAATTTCTAAAATGGGTATGTCATAGTTATATGACTAATTTGAACTTGAGCATTTCACTCACACACACACACACATACACACACACACACACACACACACGGGGAAAGAGAGAGAGAGAGAGAGAGAGAGAGAGAGAGAGAGAGAGAGAGAGAGAGAGGTGGTTAAGGCTACATAATCTCAAAGCCTGTACCCAGCTATACATGATCACACCTCCTAAACCTCCACAAACACGAAATTCATGTCCTCCATAAGGGTAGAACTTAGCTTCTTTCTTTTCATCATTTCTGTAGACAAAAGGCATGTCTGTATTAAATTAGTGAGCCATGCCCGTGTCCTCAGCCACGACGAATATAGTTCTAAATCCACCACTGACTTTTGAAACATGGGATGCCTTATTACAAGACTTACTTTGACTTAACTTTATACTTGTGTGCATTCTGCAAACTTATAGTAGCAATAAAGCGTAGCAGAATATTTAAGAGAATTATAGTGTTCAAAAATTATCATAAAGAATATTTACTAGGATTGGCAAAAGAGCATAACAGCCAGATGCTCAGATTTCACTGTAGCAGCAGCACTGTTGTGTTATGTGAACATAATCTGCAAACTTTTGACATCCTCTTCATCAAAATTCATAAGTGCCTTCTACCTCTTTATGAGTTCTTGATCACAAATGACCCCATAGCCCCCCCCCCAACACAACACTTAGGCTCTTCCCATTCCTCTTGGTTGCCCACTTGTAACCAGATCAGCAGTTCTCAACCTGCAAAGTTTTGACCCTCACAGCAGTCCGGTCTATCAGATGTTTACATTACAATTCACACCAGTAGCAAAATTACCGTTGTGAAGTAGCAACAAGAATATCTTTGTGTTTGTGAGTCACCACAATATGAGAAACTGCGTTAAAGGATTTCAGTATCAGCAAGCTTAGAAACCGCTGAACTACATGAAATATCCTGTTACTGAAGACACCACAAATTTTGATGTGTGACACAGAGAAATCCAACTGGAATGGAGCTGAAATCACCTTCCCTGCAAGCTATCAGTTGTAGTTACAAGAAGATGCAAGTCAGGTTCCTAGGAAGGGTGGGGAGAGAGAGAAAGATATTAATGGTCTTAAACCAATGAGACTTAGATGATGAACTTGCTTGACAAGATATGCTGATTTATGCCATAGTGACACTACCATTACGGGAGCAACCAAATATTCTCTACTTGGATTTGAGACACACTCCAAAAAGAGGGATGCAAGTGTGAGTACTGTAAACTTGGTCAAAACCCCAAGGTGATGGGGACAATAGACTCAAGGTGGGGGACTGAATACTACTGCTTCAGTAGATTCAATCAAGCTGCCTTCTAAATATTTACATTTTTATCTATATACAACATTGTATTCTGCTTTAGTCAGGGAAGCTCTTCTTTCTAATGATGAATGCAGAAACTTGCAGCTATAAAATTTACTATAAACAAATGATGGATTAATTTTCAGACCTAAACAAGACATTTCTAGCCTCTAGGTTTCAGGGAATATGTGGAAGAGTAGATAGAAAGAATATAAGAGAGGAGGAGGGCAACCTCATAGGAAGAAAGAGAGAAGGCACCATGATAGCATAAGAAATCTCCAACATAAACTATGAGATACTCTCTGTTTTATTTATCCTAGAGTTTAGAGTCATTAAAATATTTGAAGAGCCATGTGTCCTATTTGACAAACAGCCCTATGAATTCCATATCTAGGTAATTGTTTCTCAACTATTTCCACTACATGCAGATTAATGTAGTACCATTTCAACCTTCTAGACAAGGCATGATCTTCCAGATAGGGGTGATAGAAAATCACAATTTCCTATATGTAACATCAATTTAGAAAACTATTCCCCTATATATCCATGGCCAGATAAGGCTAATGTAAATGTGATGGGGGGTCTATTAAATACAAATGCCATAAGTAGACTGGGTTTAATACCCCAAAATTGTAGATATAAATGAATTTTTCTACTAATCATTGATCATTTCTTTTCTCCATTATTAAAGTTTATGAATTTACACTCCAAAGAAGATGTCCTTTTGAATATGTATTGATTACAGAATAGGAAATTATTACATGACAGTAAGAGGAGTCCTTGGATCTATAAGAAAGCAAGCTGAGTAAGCCAGGGGAAGCAATCCAGTAAGCAACACCCCTCTATGGCCTCTGCATCATCTCCTGCCTCTAAGTTCTTGCCCTGTGTGAGTTCCTGTTCTGACTTCCTTTGGTGATGAACAGCAATGTGAAAGTGTAAGTTAAATAAACCCTTTCCTCCCCAATTTGCTTCTTGGTGATGATGTTCTGTGCAGGAATATAAACCCTGACTAAGACATTTGTCAACAAGAAAGTAGAGGATAAAAGAGTTATGACTTACCCAAGCCCTTTTAATAAACCTTAAATCTTATTTTTAATGTAACTGATTCAGGTAACAGCAAAGGATACCCAGAAAGGAAAATTAACACCAAACATTCTCATTTCTTGTACCATAATGTTACTAGATTGACATGAGTCACAAAAAAACATTTGAGCTATGTCATAAAGAGTTCACTATCTCCTTGTTTTGAGCACATAAATGCTTTGTGCACATAAAATGTGTGATAATTTAGTACTCTTAATTCTTTTATTGGTTTACCACTCAGATGACTATTTAAGGATTGCTTATTTTAAAGAACTAGACTGTCTCTTACTTTTAAAACCCTTACTTGCAATAACAGAGGACGCTTTCTTCTCTATTATAACTGTGAAATTCCACCCAGTAAAACTGTCCCTGGGGTTGGGAGACTTTTACTGCTTTCACATAATACCAGGGCATTAATCTGTCAGAAGGAATTAGAACAATTGGCTACAACAAGGCTCAGTAATGGGGCTATCCTGAATTCAAGCACAGCAGAGAAATGCAAATGACCATGACACCAACTAGTCTTTCTACTGGTCCCTGGGGTTATAGAGCAAAAGGACTGAGAAGCTTATGGAATTTCATGTAAGTCTATGGGCAATCGAGCAATTGAGTGACAGAGAATGAGTCTGAGAACCACATTGATCTTAAGGTTTAGTGTTTATAGACAATGTAGGTATTAAATTTTTCAATCTGGTGTCTGATCTAGAACAATTGTTATTAGCTACTGAATATAATTTCTTATAGTTTTGTGAATGTATGGACTATGTAAAAAATTCTCACTCAGATGAAAGCAATATGAAGACGTGTGTGTGTGTGTGTGTGTGTGTGTGTGTGTGTGTGTCTGTGTGTGTGCACATGTGTGTTAATATAAAAAGAGCCATAAAAACCCTAGGTTGGGGAGAAGAATATCCACTTCGCTTAGTAAAGCATGAGAGACATACATCACAGCCACACCTATGCAGCCTTCCTTGACTCTTACCTCTTTCTGAATCATACTCAAATCTATTTTGTCCTACCTTAAAAGTTATCTTTAAAAAATGTAAAGTGGATAAACTGCTACCTTTACTCAAACCACAAAGGGTCTTTGCTATATCATGGCGTATGTCTACCATGGGACATGGGCTGATCTTTGCCTGCTCCTTTATCTTGTACACATGCCTGTCCCTCATTTTCTACCATCCCTCCCATGCTCCAAAGCATTTGTCCCTCTTCTATAACAGACTTAAAACATCCTCCCTTTCCAGCCTGTTCACCCACTGCCTCTCAGTGTGAATCTGCTCACCAGATACAGCTATAGGTAGATATAGACATACACATATTTTCCCTGAGATTCCTTCTGACCTTTAAAAATCAGCTTACGTACTATTTTCTTAGAAAGACCTTTCTTTAGCACTTAATTAAAATTATTAGTCCCCTGGCTTGTTAAGCCATGATATTTCACTTGTAGATGTTATCGGGAGTTGAGATTATTTTGACTTTTGTTTGATACATTTCTCCTCTTGTCTCCTCTCTGTCTTTTTTCTTGCCATATTTCTGGTCTTATTCTTTCCAACTCGTAATTTGTCACATAGTGAAATCCTTATTATATCATTTATGATGAAACTAGACTCATCGAACTCTTATATTACTTTGATAATAAATTTTAGCTCTTAATTCCTCCAGAAATAATAAAAAGGAATCGTTTTTTTAATCGAATCTTTTTGCACCAAAAACCTCAGCCTCAGTCATTGTAAGTGATTGTAGCTTTGGAGAATGTGAGCAATGTTCTTGGCCAGACATCTACCCTGGTTTTCAGTAGAGCAGTTTTCAAAAGGTATAGACAAATTAGGAATGACCACATAGCAGGGGTCTAAAAAGGGAGAGTTCTTCAGAGAGATGGAAGAATAACAGTGGTATTCTGATAATACAGTCACTGATCATGCATTATTTTTTAAAAAATGAAGCCCTAGGCTCTGTCTGGTATGAGATCATATTTTACAAAGACAAATAATAAAGACAGAATAAACACTGCATAACCAAAAATGAAAATAAGAATGCTATAAATTTGCAATTTGACTATGACTCAAGTTCAAAAATGGCCGGTGAAGCCAAAGAAAAAAGAATAAGGAAAGACACAAGTGACTTTTAAAAGATTTAAAATTAGCTGTATCCAGAATGAGAAGAGCATAAAAGCTAAATTTGGGCAAAATGATTTTATTAGTAAAAGATTTAAACTCTGAAGCCAGTTAGACGGCTCTGTGGATGACGGCTTGCCACAAAGTCTGATGACCTGAATTTTGTCTCTGGGACCCACATGATAGATGGAGAGAATTGACTCCTCGAAGTTATCCTGTGGCGTCCACAAAGGAGCTATGGCACCTGCCTTTCACCAGTACAAGACTAAATCTAACTCTTTTCATTGCGGCAGGGTATAATAAGTTTTTTTTTTAAAGATTTAAATTCAGTTATTGCTTTGCTTCCAACTTATGTATAAAGAGACAGAATTTCATAATCAACAAATGAAATTGGAGAAGAGAAAAATAACGTGTGACAGAGAATCAAATGTATGAATTAATGAACTCAATAGAACTAGCGAATCAAAAACAATACAATGTTTAAAGAATTCTATTGAATGATGTAGAAGCTAACAGACTGAAATCTCAGTGTAAAGTTCACAAGGAATGAAACACAATCTTAAACATTCTTACCTATTCATGGTAAAATTCTAAAGCATGTTCTCATTTGCCAGAAGCTAGGACCCTCGCCCTTACCCTCACCCCCTACCTTTCCCCACCTGCACAATGTCCCCTGCAGCTTGGCAACCGCAAGATCCTGTTTGGCAGCTGCAGAGAGATTCAACGCAGTGTACCATATCTTCTGAGAAAAGCAAGTAGACCATAATTCAAGGCAGTGTACCGTGTAGACCATGAAATGTTTCAGGGCACAGGCCAAGAAGATTCTGTATTTTCCCACCACCTGGCCCCTCTTACCCCCTCCCCTTGTAAAACATACTATAAAAAGGTGCTTTGCGCTCAAATAGATGGCTCTTGACAAGCAATTGCTTCCTTGAGTCCTTTCTTCTCTCTCGCCCGTTCTTTTTCAGGTTGTGGTCCTCCTCACCCCCATGAATTACTAGGACCCACAGGTCGGGTCACTCATAAATGAATTAGGAACACTGCATTATGTTAAGATAAATAGGCAAAACAAGTCAGCTTCCACACATTGTTTCTTTAATAAACAAGCTTGGAAAATATTGAGATATTTTCAAATATCTGAAGTGGAGCAAAACTCTTATCAGGTTATAGTGTTCAACATAACAGCTACTTTCCAAGAAAGGACATATGAGATGTACTGCTTTTAATATTTCACAGGATGAGTACCTCAAAGAAAGTGCATTAGGAAACTGATTACATCATAGATTTTCTTTTGAAGGTTTATCTAAGTTTTGATTATGCATCTATGCGTGGATATGTATGTGCATGAGTGCATGCATCCACAGAGTTCAGAAAAGGATGTGGGATCCTCTGGAATGAAGTTACAGGCATCGTGAGCCACACGACCTGAGTGCTTGAAACTGAATCCAGGTTCTCTGAATCCAGATCAATGCATGCCCTCACCATCTCTGTGTCTCTTCAGCTCCCACTTTACAGTTTCATGTTTTTGTCTCTTGATTCAACCTTTTTTCACTGATTACTCAAAAGAAGCCAATGGATCTCACTTGTCACACGCATTGCCAACAAAAGCTGGGAGCAACAGTTAATGTGACAGATAGCTGAGTCAATTTTGAAAAATATTATGACAGGTTGAAGTATTGGACTAAAGCAAATAAAATAATGTTGGGTTCCAAAATCACCCTGCGTGGAGAAGACAAGAGGCACCTGGCTTAAGAGAAACCTCTAGAAGGTTTGTTTCAGTGCAAACAGAAACAATGTAGTAAAAGATGTTCCACAGCAATGTTTTCATAGGAGAGAAAGGGCTGGAAGCATCGGGTCTCCATGATCCGCCACTGAAGGTCATGTTAGAATGATAGCAATGTGTTCAGGTGAAGATCATGAGGAAGTCAAACTGTCTGAATGTTATTACAGAATAGGAACACAAAAATGGAATTGTTTGTCTAGATAAAAGACACAACATAAGGAAACGTGCTTTGATTATTTGTCCCTCCAGTGGGGAAAATTCATAGTTGAACTGACAAGATGACAAGCTTTCTTTAAAAAAATTATTTATTTTTGGTGTGTGTGTGTGTGTGTGTGTGTGTGTGTGTGTGTGTTTATGCAGGTGCCCAGTGGACCAGAAATGATAGTCAGAACCCCTAGATCTTGTGATACAGCTGGTTGTGAATTACATGACATGGATCCCCTGCAAAAGCAATTGATACTCTTGAGCACTAAGCTGTCCTATTAGCCCCACAAGCTCCATTTTGATGCACCTATTTAAGTCAGACTTAGTGACTATTTGACCAGGATATTAAAGGTACCATTCCTAGTCTAACATCTACTTTCCTAGTCTAGATAGAGATTTTAGAAGTCTATTATATTATATATTTCAATATTGTTTTTTCTGGCATGAAACCTTAAAAGGTTTTCATGTGCACTACTGTACAATGTTTAATGGGGAAATAGTTTCAGACAATCTGTGTAAAACTCTGCTTTTCAGAGGTGAGAAATGAATCCTTCTATTCTGCATCTTTTTTTTTTTTTTGTGATTGGTATGTGCACCACAATGGATTGTGTGCACAACCAGGGAGAGAGATTGGAGTTCACAAGCTTATCATCTATTGTGGAAGACTAGCAACAACCAAAATAGAGACAGATAGAAAATGTAAACAACTGGGGAATTACACCTCATTCTGATTAAAAAATTGGGAAGTGTGGAAATTTAAAGGGGATTTAAAGAAACAAGTAGGAAAAGCATTTGTTGGGTTTTTTGTTTGTTTGTTTTTAAATGAAATCACAACAGTGACCTCATTCACAACCAACTCAAGACAGAGAGCCATTTAGTCTTTGGGAGTGGGCTCCAACGAATTTGGATCAGGTATTTCATGATCTGGTTTCCTGTTGCCTGGACATGATCTCAAAGAGAGGCTTTAGGGAGGCATAACTTTCTAGGCCCCAAACCTATTTCTTCCCAGAAGGACATCAAACAGGGATCAAAATGAGGCTTTCTGCAGCTCCCAAGTAACAGATATCATCCCAATTCCATTGTAAGACATTCAATTCCATCTCAAGGTCATTTTGAAGCTATGCAATTTTCTGTAGAAGAAAGTAATATTATTTCTTCAGTGTAATGCTGCTAAGTTTCGATCTTACATTTCATCATGTGCCCACTAAAAATTAGTAAGAAACAAAAATATCTTAAATATCTTTATTCTATAAAATTTGTTCTTGCAGAATTTCATGCATGTACACATGTAACATGATCATATATATCTCCCATTCTCCCCTCCGTCTACTGTCAATTCTCTAACACACCCCCATCCCAATTTCAGGTCCTCACTTTTCTCTAAAAAAAAAAAAAAAATACCCACTAAGTCCAATTAGTGCTGCCCATGGAAATTTATTCTGAACCTTTAAGTAAAATTATTTAAAAATTATCTCTGCATTCTTGATCAATACCTAGGAAAGCCCTTCTGAATGAACTCTAAGGGGCTTGATGAGGGTATCTGCCATTTCCCCACATATGACTATTAAATGCCCTTATTCTGAGAGCCTCACTGAAGTTATCAGAGGGGCATATTTCCCCTTTCAAATTAGCCTCATTAGTATTTAACAACTACTCATACTGAAGTTTTCTACTCGATATGCTAGTCAATCTGCATTTAAGTTGTAAGGTGAAATTAAGTTATTTGGGGAAGTCTTTCTCTATGACTAGGGTTAGTAAGATCCCATTGTCTGTTAATAATGGCTACTGGCTTTTTCTTTTCTCTTTCTTTTGCACATGCAGGTTGAAGATACAGAATAAGTCAAGAACTGTAGGAAAGTCCCACAGAAAAATGAAGTGAACACATCCATCACATCCATTCTTTTTTTTCTTCTTCTTTTTCTTTTTTTTATTGGATGTTTTATTTACATTTCATATGTTGTCCCCTTACCCCATCCCCCACCCACCCAGGAACCCCCTATCCCCTCACCCCTCCTCCTTCTTCTCTGCAGATGTAACCCCTACCTACCCCCCACTCCCACCTTCCCACCCTCAAATTCCCACCCACTGGGGCATCCAGCCTTCATGAGACCAAGGATCTCTTCTCCCACCTATGCCCAGCAGGGCCTTCCACCCTTACATATACAGCTGGAGCCATGGATCCCTCCCTAAGTGCTCCCAGGCTGGTGGTTTAGACCCTGGGAGCTATGGTTGGTTGGTATTGTTGCTCTCCTCATGGGGCCACAAACCCTTTCAGCTCCAATGGTCTTCACTCTAACTCTTCCATTGGGAACCCCATGATCAGTTCAATGGCTAGTTGTGAGCATCTGCCTCTGAATATGTCAGACTCTTGCAGACCTCTGAGGAGACGTCTATATCAGGCTCTTATCAGCATGCACTTCCTGACTTCCACATCAGCATCTACCTTTGGTGACTGCACATGGGATGGATACTCAGGTGGAATGGTCTTCAGAACACATCCATTCTTAGCTTACAAAGGGGAGGAGCACACGGATGCCTGGGCTCCAAAGGGATGACATTCTGAAGCTCTGTCTGTAGTTACATATGGTCTGTGTAAACAGATGAAGTGTCCCTGGCTTCTCCTAGACTAGAAAGGGTAATGAAAATCTAGCAGCCAAAAGAAAAACATTGATTGCTGGCGACAAACAAGCTTGATCAATGGTCTGAGAGCTTCAGCTGGCCGTTCTATTTCCTTAGTGACTTCATCTTGTGCCAGCTGCTGCTGTGTGCCCTGTTTGATTTTAGAAACTGGCTATTCATCATTTGTTGCTTTTCTCACCAAGCAGAAGGGCAGAAGGGTGCCAATAAGGCTACTTGTTGCCTCAAGATAGCAGGTGGCAATGCTGGCAGTTGAGCAGTCAGTACAATGTCAACTTTGCTTTTAATATTCTGCTCCAGAAAAACACTGAACTGAATGGGAGCCCATTTCTCCATTTCTGACATTTTTTTCCTATTATTACTTTAGCAGCATGGAAGTTCCTTCTATTTAATGAGTGTTAACTTGTGTTTATTTTGAGAACAGATAAACAAATTCTACATAGCAAAAAGCTGCCTAAAATATCAGGTATTTTTTTTTGGCAAAACAAAATATGCATCATCTGTAGTGATTTAGCTGATTGATTCTCTCTATTATATGTGCAGAATTTATATCATAACATAACATAAAATAGAACACAGTTATTTCTCTGATTAGATACTGTGAGTCATTTTATAGTTTCTATCTTGTTCCTATACTCTTAATTCCTCTGTATCTCGGAAGTCAAGGGTTCATTTCCATACTCTGTTTCAGTGGCCTGTATCTAAATGGCCAGAGTTGTCTGCAAAACGTAGGAGAACTGGAAATGTAGAAGGAAGCAATGCCCTGAAGTTAGCTCAGGTGTTATAGAATCCATCTATGATAAAATGTATGTTTTGCATCCTTTTAGTGGTAAGCTAAGGGTAGAATGTAGCTTCATTCATACCTTCCACACTCCATCATTAGCTTCCCATGTAGAGCAAAGTGCCAACACACTGTAAGAAATCGAGGAGGTTCCTCTGGCTATGATATGCACAACTGAAGGTTTGTCAAAATTCCAGGATGATGACAATGGTCTTCAAACTCTGAACATGCCACACAATATTTCACATTTGACTTTTATTTTAAAGTTAGAAACACCTAGGAAAGTGTGTATATAACAGAAAGTTAAAAGGAAAACCCTTCTGAAGTATTCATTACTTCATCCTTCCAGCTTTACTAGGTAAAAAAAAAATGTGGAAACTTAGTCTTCTGCTGAACACTTTATTATTTGTCATATGTTTGCAACTAGTATAAACTTCTTTATATAGTGGGCTCCAATCACTTTCCCACTGTTCTCTGCTCTATGCTATAGACTATCACAGATTAGAGCTGACCTTTTCTCCATGTACGTGACAGTTAATTTTATGTGCAAGTAACTGGGACACAGGGTGCCCAGATATTTAGTCAAACATCCTCAGTGTGTCCATCAAGTGTTTCCAAATGAGATAAGTGAATTTTTGGCCACGAAGACCACAGAGACCTCCAAAACAAAAGGGGCTATTTTTACTGCTATTAGTTACCCACCAAATTAGATGGCAAAGCCTCATTATGAAAGACACCACTTTCTAGTTCTGAACATAGCAAACACTGAGCTGGATGCTCTCTTTCTGTTGGCTAGCTTTGATGGTACCTGAAGGTGCTATGAAGGCTGCTTAGGGACACAAGTTATCAATAATTAGCTGTAGCCCTTACCTTCCAGGCAAGGTGTATTCACTGATGTGATAGTAGATTGGCAACTGGGGAACTAACTACTTTATTCTTGAATTTGAATCCCAGTCCATATTTAAAAAAAAATATCATGTCTGGTAATGGAAACATGGTCAAAAGCTTGTGGCCAGGAAGAAGATGGGACCCAGTAGGAAACTACATCTGTTGTTTTGCTAACTGGGCATGGTATTCCTACCAGTTTTCATTCTAAATATTTTTGTTTATGTTCACAGATCAGTGTTGGTTTTAGCTATTGTCACAGAAGCTTCAGGATACAGTTGGAGGCAATCGCTGCAGAGGCTCACAATGGATCAATATGCTGGAATAAGTAAGTTTTGAGTACTCAGCCATAAATGGGACATCTACATCACTACATTCAAGACTCAAAGAACATTGCAGAAGACAAGGCAGAACAGAAGAGCCAATGGAGGCGGTGGCAGGTTGTGGGATGCTGTCTTCTAGGCATGACATGACTGTTATTCTTTAATTCTCAGCAGCTGTGAGTCCATGCACGAGACCTGCACAATATAAATCCATTTACGTTGTGTTATGGAGTCCAGAGAGGTGATCATAAGGCCTCTTTGAGGCCATTAATAATTTTTAGAGTAAAGGACTGAAAAGGTCTCATCTACTTCTAATAATTTGAAAGCAGTTAATTAGTAAGTCACTGGTTAACTTACTGGTAAGTTGCCCATGCTGCTGTAAAGCAAACCTAATCAAACTTATTGGGTCACTACCAAAGAAGATATGAAAGTGTAAGGGGACTAATGGGGAAGCAGAAGAGCATCAGCAGAAGGGAGAAGAGGATAATAGAAGATGCAGAAGGCAAATATGCTAAAAATGTATCATATATATGCATTAAAATGTCATTTAATTAAATAAAAATTAATATGTATGATTGATGTACACTAATGATCATAATATTTTTGAATAAATTGATATATGTTAATGACTTTTTAGAAAAAGAACTGAATATATTAGTACAATGACTACAGTATACTCCCTGATGTAGGAGGGCCACACCAAATCAATTGTAGGTCTTAATAGAACAAAATGTCTAAGTAAGAAGAATTTTTTCATAGCCCAACTTCTTGAGCCTGAACATTGGTCTTTTTATGCTTATAGACAAGAACTAAAAAGCCATCTCTGCTTTTGTCCCAGACCTTGGTAAACTTTTGGGATGGAATACATCTGTGGGTTAATGTGTAACATCATGATATATATTTACCAATGTACATATACTATAAATACTATTTTATATATACATGTATATATACACCATTTTATATACGCTATATATACACATGCTATATAATGTATTATAATATATATACACTTATATAGTATGCATGCAATGGTGCATATATATACTATTTATAATATATATACATATATATATCATGCATACATATATACTATACACACATATGAACACACACACACTCACACATATGTACTACATATACTATCCAATAATATGTTTCAATTATATGTTTTCCCCCCCGGTTAACCAACTTCTTTTGCATACATCACAGCATCCCTCAGAGATGTGTCTATAAATCCTGTTTTTAAATTGGTGATAGATAAAGTGCACCTTATTTCCTGCTCCCTCCATTACTATTTGCTATGCTGCTTTGGATTACGTGATTGTTTTTCAATGAAACTTTGGGAAAATATGACTAACATAGCAAAATTAAACATTAATCATAGAAAAATTCTCAGGAAATTATCAGGGTTTCGAGTGGATGAAATAAAGAAGACAATGCTTTCATCTGAAAGGTAGAAGTTTGGATACATGTTTAAACAGAATGTTAATGTGAAGTAGACCTTCATAGTGGAGACTTCTGGAGAGTTAGGTGTAACATAAAGAGCTTGTGGTAGGACAGGCTGCAAAAATAAAAACAAAAACTCTTGGTTACCAGTTATTTTTCTCCATTTGACCTAACCAAAAAAAAAATTTTCCACTGCTGACTGAACAATTACCTAACCTATGCAAGAAAATTAACAAGTTTAATATTTTTATTTTTATACTTTATACAGGAGTTATTTTTTTCTGGATCACTTTTATGTGATGTAGGAAGACATATACTGACATCTGACTTGGTCAACAGTTTTAGGTTAACTGTTTTAGGATAAAAATCTGCATATATGTGAAATAAAGCCCTGAGGACCAAAACCGGCAATCATTTATGGAGAGTATATTTTTAACAATCTGAGGCAGACAGATACCAAGCTATTAAAATATGCAGAGAATTTTATGTGTTAACAAGAATAGTTATTTCCAGAGAATATTTCCGTGAGGAGGTTATTTGACTCAGTTTTAATCATGAACACTTCTTTTTGTGTGTTATTCAGCAAGTAATGAGTTAAGAAATGATAACCGGCAGTGACCTTTTTTGGAAATTTGGGCATCATAACTGGTTTTACTTACTTAACTTACACCATTCTACATTTGCTAGTAATTTTCTGTTGGCATCGGGAAAAATGGAATTTACAACTTAATCAGCCTTGCTTACATGCAGAACTTCTGCAAAACATATGTATCCTTTGTAACTTATGGTTCTAAATTAATTTTAATTTTCTAATGTACCAAATTTTAACTTAAAGCTTTGAGAGTTTGTCACCTTCTAAAATAGACATTGCTATAAACTGCAAAGGAATAGAGTCAAAGCTTTGAAATTAACCCAAGGCGAGAAGACCATCTATTGTGGAGGAAGCCCCACATCTCCTTAGGCCCACTTACTCTCTCTTTCATCTCAGAAGAGGTTTTGAAGAAAATAATATATGAAAACATTCTCAACAGACGATTCTTCAAAGAAAATGAGTTCTTCTGACCCTAAGCATATGAAGCTCTTTCTATACTGGGCATTACTCTTTAAAGATGGTAAGTGAAAGTGTATATGTAATTCCATTTCCTTGTAGGAATGTCTAAAAATAAAGGAAGCCATCTTACTTACACTTATTGACTTGACTGTCCTTGAAGTTATAAAAAAAAAATGTCAGAAGATCTGGGGACATGGTAGGAAGGGCATCTTGTCAGTGACACACTTCATCAGATTTTAGGGGGAATTAGATCTGCTCTGCTCATTGCAGATCTCCACTAGTCCTAGACTTATATCCTTGTTTAACTCAAAATTAGTTTGTTGCTGAGCCATGAAGTAAACTGTATGAGTAACTGATAGAGAAGAAGACTGCTGGCCACTGGTCATGTGCCTGTATCTATGCACCTACACATATTCTGTTTTTATGTCTCTCCATTTCTCTGTCTGTCTGTCTTCCTCTCTCTGTCTCTCTGTGTCTCTGTCTGTCTCTCTCTCTCTGCATCTCTCTCTCTGTCTCTCTCTCTGTCTCTGTCTCTGTCTCTCTCTGTCTCTGTCTCTCTCTCTCTCTCACTCTCTCTCTGTCTGTTTGTCTCTCTGTGTCTGTCTCTCTGTGTCTGTTTCTCTCTGTGTGTCTCTCTGTCTCTCTGTCTCTCTGTCTCTCTGTCTCTCTCTCTCTCTCTCTCTCTCTCTCTCTCTCTCTCTCTCTCTCCTCACCTCCCCTGGAACTTCTCTCCGTTTTTCACCCTCTCTCTTCCCCAGACATCTGCAAAATCATGTGACTGTAGTAAAAACACCAGAAGCTTTCTGGAATGCTCTCAGAAGCACATAGTCCATGCTGTTTTCTTATCTACAAGGGACATCTCCTACGAGACTTTCATTTTAGTTACATGTATGTAAGTGCTGAGACAACCAGCATTGGCCAAGGAGAAAAGAAATTTGAGCTTAGGCTCCACAAACTGATCCTTCCTTTATTCTTATCTTTTTTTTTCCAGGTTCCTAACCTCCTAGGAAGAAATATCCATGAGTATTTATTTATTGAGCAACTATCTTTAGAGTGACTGAGACCCTGTCCATATGGGAGATGCAAGAATGGATGTGATAAACACTGCTTTTGAAGAGACACACTAACTAAACAGGCATACATCAAAGCTAAATGGTACATATATATCAATGGAAGTATGCATTAAGTACCACAACAGAACCAACGAAGCTACATTTCATGAAGGACAAGAAGAGCCAAGGACCTGCTAGAAATTTCAGAAAGTACACGCAATATCCTGGTGTGAGGAAAAGCTTCATGGTGAGCTGTACAAGTAGTCAGGTAGCTATACTTGATATGCAAATTATGACACGAGTGAGTATTGTTATGTGATATTAGTAGCAAATACTAAGTTTCAAAATCTTCTATTATCACAAATTTCTAGTGGAACATTTCCTATGTTAAGATTAGTTACAATGATTTATATTTATACAAGGTTAATAACCATACAGTTCCTACAAGAAGCTGAAATAAAAATAAATAACAACCAAACTACAAGCCATTAATGGCTTACATTTTTGTATTTAGAATATGTCATCTCATGAGAACAGGGAGCAGGTCAGTCTCTGCCTTGCTTTACATTTCAAAGCACCTCTCAGTGAATTTCTTCTTAGTAGTTGAGATTATGAAGACATACATATCCTTATTGACTTATTCTACCTCCTCAGTGAGTCTAGATTTTATAAAAATTAAATATTTTAAAGTTAATTTTACTCTGTCTAAATGCATAGTAAATTTCTTACTGGACACTAGGCCAAAATATCCATGATATTTTAGTGCTAGAGAATATACAGATTGATTACACTCTTAGTAAATACAGCTTTTGTGGTCCTTGGCATGTATCTGCTTAAGAAACTTAGGAGATTTTTTAAAAAGACTTTGGTTTTACACAAATTTCATCTTGAGCATATGTCTTTGGAATGCTAGGTCAATGAAAGCCACCATTCTGTGAAGTGCTTATGTTATTTTTTTTTAAAAAAAAAACAAAACCAGTAAATAAAACTAGAGCTCTTGGGAAGGAGACCACTGAGTAAATTCTGTAACAATTATATTAATTCAGAGCCTTATTTAACACTATTGAATACATGTAATCTTTGAAACAAATCTCTTTAGCAAAAAGAGACATTACTATCATCATCAGGGGGAATTGTGGTCAGGATGTAATGTATGAGAGAAAATAAAATCAAATCCTTAAAACATCAATAACTAGATATTAGCAAGAAAAAAAAACCAAGAACTCACCTTTCAAATATTAAACAATGGGATGATAGCAAAACACAGAGAAGATAAGGTTTTTTTCTGAATACATCAAGTTACTGAATCCTGCTGATCTGTGGGTCCTTCATGCCTTCCTGTCTGGGGTGATTTATGCTTTCAACCAAATTCTTCATCAGCTTAGAAAATGTGTCCAGTATTAAAAGGAAATTCTTCATAGTTTATCCAGACACATGATATTTTGTTAGGAGTAAAAATGTTTTCCAATATTCATGTTTCAAGATTGTAAGATGGTTTGGATAAATATTTCAAAAATTTAATAGTGTTATATTCTTGCAGAAAAGTCTATTACAGTTGGAGAACCATTCATTTATCAAGTATACTGACAAACCAAATCATCACTTGATGAAGAGTTTGGCACTGCATACATACAGTCTTACATGAATAAAGCAGAGTCTGGGTGTGGTATTATCATTGTATAGAGAAGTATGAAGAATGGAATTTCATAAAGAAATTGACCAGGGTCTGTGAAAAGATTATGTCTAACCCCCTGGCCAGTAATATACGTTCTCTGAAAGCAACAAATTAGGCTGTTCTTTTTTTTTTTTTAAAATGGGGCAAAAAAACTAATAAATATTGCCAGAGAAAAGTAGCTATTTTTCAACCAATTATTATACATAAATTCAACTGGAAAATACCTAGTCACACACAAAGATATTAAATTATTGTTTTGTTTTTTGTTTATAAAGCTGTTGTTATTTTGTGTTTAATTGTGTTGCAGCTTCCTTTGCTCGGTAGAATATCACTCATATAGGGAATAATCGTCTGTATTGATAGAACTCTCTGTTGAGCACTTTGTAGTGATGTATATTACATAAAAGATATTATACTATCTGAAAACATCATTATTTTACCATATGGTTATCTAAACCAAGCATAAATTTTGAAAAAAAAATAAAATGTTCACAGAATAAGAAAGTGTGATGATAGCATCCCATCCTCCTAAATCCTAGAATCCAGTCCTAGTGATACGTTGAATACATTTCAAAACAGCTGAATTAAACGCTAATATATGCATTTCTTTACTTTTATAGTTAAATCTACCTTAGTAATTTTAAATGCAATATATACTTATTAAAAGTAGTAATCACGATGTATAGTAGTCTGAACTGATTCATCCTAATGAAGCTTTTGTCATTTGAACTACAGAGTATTAGTCTTATTTTATTAACATAGATCCAAAGTTCTTTAAGCATGTTATATTACATACAGCAACCAGTGAAAAGAATGATATAACAATACGTTTTATTCAAAAAGGAAAGATTAACTTTTACATATAGAAATAAATAAAGTAAGTCATTATTGGAAGGAGAAAATAATTTAAATATTACAATATATAACAGAATATTTTGTAAGATTTGATATTTATTCTTAACAAATAGTCATCTGACTAACAATAAAAGAAAAACTCTTCAATGTGTTTTTGTAGCATTTTACATGTGCTGATGTATGGCACACATGTGGATGTCAGAGATCAGCTTGCAAGAGTCAGTTTTTCTCCTGTTACCATGTAATTCCCAGGGATAGAACTCAGGTCTTTGGTCTTGACAGCAAGTGCCTTTACCCACAGAGCCATTGCACTGTCCTTATCCTATTCTGTTGTTTATAAGCTACAATAAATTAGATATCTCTTCCATACATTTTCCATGTTCAAAATATATTTGACATGTAGGAATTGATGGATCAAACAGCTTTACTTACTCTCTAGGATCATTAGTCACTCTGGGAGACTAATAAAGAATAAGCAATTGGGAGAAAAAGGATCCTATGTATCTTTTACCTTTATTTTATTTTTGTATATAAGCATTTGTATTAATGCATGCCACTTGTGTGTCTGCAGAGGCTAGAAGAGAACACTCAGAGTTGCTCATATAGGCAGTTGTAAGCTGCCAAATATGTATGCTAAGATGAACTCTGGTTCTCTGGAAGAACAGAAATCATTCTTTACCATTGACCTATCTCAACAATTCTTATTTATATTCTTTTCAGTATTAGAGTGTAGACTACGCAAATGCAGAACACAGTTTCATTATTATATATACAAAGGAGGAGTAAAACTCGGTCATGATCACATTGATCAAGAGGATATTGATTTTTAAGAAGTATCCAAGTGATGTATATAATCCCAGCAAAGAGAAAGAGAACACTAAGTTTTTATAATACATGTTTCTGGACTGAGTGGGTGCTTTGTAATATATCCAAGGGAAGACCAGACATCCATGTGGTCTTAATCTTCTTTCTTTGCTTCTTGAGACTGCATAAAATGAAGAAAAAAAAGTCTATCACACATTATGTCCATGAGACTGTGTTTGGTTCCAATCTATAATTATTACACTTATTTGGGACACTTGGTTAGACCTGCAATAAAAATGTAATCCAAGAACAAATACCAGCATTAGGGCCCATCACAAGTGCTTTTAATTAAGCATTAGCTTAAAAATGTTAACTAAATACTCCCACAGCATTCCATTCTTCCCAATAATCCAATGACAAGCTCTCTTGATCCGGGCCCAACGTATCTTTAGCTGTGAAATGACTCTTGTTCTGATTACCAAAGGAATTATATTATTAAAATTTCCTATACTACATTTAATATTCACAAAGGCTATACATCTGTGTGATACTGGCCAGTACTATTTGTGCATGGCTTATTCGTATATCCAATAGTTCTCTGAATCTGACTTACTTTGAAGTCATGAGGGACGAACTCTCCTCCTCCATTTTCCCACTAAGGCCTCCATGCACTGCAGGGCACTTCCATTGCCTCTGACCATATTGGTATTGAGGTAGTAATTGTACCCTCAAAGAGCGATGGATTACATCATCTAGAAAATGCTATCAAGTCTCAATGACCTCCATTGATGTAATGTGTACAAAATATTAAGTGTTGATACAATCCTCTACCTTACAATCCAATTTTTATTTCTGTATTCTCAGTGTGAAAAGTAACATCTTTCATAGGTTTCTTACATAAACTGTATTTGCTTTGAGACATTCATAGTTTTTTATATTAATTTGTACATCATCTTTCAATTGTACTATCTGTTACAACTAGATTCATTTGAAATTTTAAAGTTAAAATTTTTCATACTTCTTGGTTTTTCAACCAGTATCATATAGCTAGGGTAAAATTATTAATAAAAGAGAGTCTACATAACTTTCTCTTCAACTAACAAGGAACAGAAAAGCCCAGAAGGGAGAATGTATTTTCCATTTTAATCTTCAACCTCCTATAAAATCACTTATTTCATTCATGAAAAACCTGTTCTCTTTGTTTTCATAAAACCTTAAAAATATCAACAGTCATTTATCCTAGTTCATTGAAATTACCTTTAGCCTGGCCTGTGATACAGATATACCTCCAAATCCAAGTACAAACACTGGCTGCCAGGATGGGTAGGGTAGGGGTGGGGGTTAAAGAGCCACTTTAATCCCAACTTATGCATGAACTTCTTTTTCGTACTTAGAATAATACCCATGGAAGTCAGGCTTCAAAAACAATGTCACTTGTCACATTAACTATCTACGAAGGAGTTGGAAAGAGGGAGACTCCCACCCATTCAAGTGGTAGTTCTGACCTCTGTCAACAACTGTCATATGGAATGTGATTGGTGAGGTGGATATTTATTTTCTGATATGCAACCTCTTTACATAAAAGAAAGATTCACTACCGTGGCTTGTCCAGAATACCATACCTCCAAGTGCCCCCAAAACAAGCATCACTTAATTCTTTCTCTTCCAGAGAGTCCAGTTCCTAAGGACAGTTAAATCCATTTCACTGAAGATAATGCTTGTTGAAGAAGTTAGAGTAAGATAGAAACAACTCTAGACAGTTTTACAGCTCCAAAGTGTGTGCAGTCAGGACAGAAAAGAAGATGTATCAAAAGAGAAGACAAAATGCGACCAAACTAATAAATTTTTACTTGTGGACATTTACCCTGTGCCCTGTGTTTATGTAGACGGATAGAAATGAATTGTGTGTGTGTGTGTGTGTGTGTGTGTGTGTGTGTGTGTGAGTGTATTCTTGCCTGTATGTGTGTGTGTTACAGAAAGAAGTGAAATGTGTATATGTGTAATCAACATAGTTTAAAGGCCTCGTCAGTCTTCTCCACTAGTTTATAATCTAGTAATAACAAAATAAACCTACTTGAAATAGAAAAAGAATGACTCACATGCTTCTAAGTACAGCAGATGTTTAAAACAAAGGAAAAGATTGTGTCATGATATAGTCACCTTTGATTTTCCCATCAGTAACATTCAATCTTTACTAGCTGAACAGCTACTAAGAAAAACAAATTATTCAAACTTATTCAAACTACCAAAGCTGACACCTCCCCAGCAAACCTAAACTGAAAGCTTACCAAAGCAGCACAGGCTAAATACAAATTCTGTAGTGAGCCTGCCCATGCTCAAGCTGTAACCTTATTTAACATGTGGCCTTGGGTAAGTTACTTTATTTCTCTGCTTAACTTCCTAGCTTATGAAATTAGATATTTCTAGAATGTTCCAAGAGTTTAACTGCATATGTTTAACTGCATACATACGTTTCTATCATTTTGTACACAGCATCTTCTGGTAAGAATCACATTAAGTATTCAATATCATTTCTAGTATGATGCTTTGGTAGTGTTATATAAGACTTTGATATCATTTTTGATTTCTACTTCCACATGGTTGGCCTTTCCAAAAATGTCAATGAAACCTGGAAATACTGCATTGGCCAAGCACCCAGTAATTCAAGGTACTTGATTGCCAAATGAAATACTCCAAGCCAAGCAGATACAGATAAACTGGGTGTGCCAGAAGGCACTAAAATCTGTCATTTGAAAACATGGTCTAATCTTCCTATTTACACCCCTCCCTTTTTGATAAAATGAATAGAATTGTATTAGAAAGCTAAAAAAGCTTCATGTACCATGGCTTATAAGTTATTTTGAAATATTGAAACTCTTCTTCTCTGAGATATGTCTGCCCATGCCTAGATGATACCTCAACTCACCAGGGGATGCCTGTGTACATCAATACTTCCCTCTCCGGGTAGGCATCATGAAGGTGAGATCTCTCAATGTCTTCAGATTTTGAGGAGACAATAAGGAGAGCATCCAGAAAGCATTAGCAAATGGGCAGGCTACACAGGCTGCATAGAATTAGTTGGCTATGGGTTTCTACTTCTCTGCAAAGGGACTTTCTTGTCTCCAGATTAAACATGAGAAAGTTTATCTTGCCTCTGAGAAAACTGACTTTGTCATTGAGGATACTGATGTCACTTTAGCTAAAAGAATGTTCAGCTAATAGAAAAATTGCCAGTTAAACTTGAGACAACTTATCCCAATGTACTGTGTGCAGGTATCTGTAATTTCTTGTTGGATTCTCTTTTTTGTACATTTCACTTTTACATATAATGTTTGCATGTGTCTTCATAACTTTATAAGACTGAGAGAACAGCCATTATCTTCATTTTTTTTGACTTATTTTTTCTTTTTTTATTGGATGTTTTATTTACATTTCCTATGTTGTCCCCTTACCCCATCCTCCACCCACCCCGGAACCCCCAATCCCCTCACCCCTCCTCCTTCTTCTCTGTGGATGTAACCTCTATCTACCCCCCCCCACTCCCACCTCCCCACTCTCAAAATTCCCACCCCCTGGGGCATCCAGCCTTCATGAAGTCAAGGTTCTCTTCTTCCACCTATGCCCAGCAGGGCCCTCCACTCTTACATATTCAACTGAAGCCCTGGATCCCCCCCCCCAAGTGCTCCCAGGCTAGTGGTTTAGACCCTGGGAGCTGTGGTTGGTTGGTATTGTTGCTCTCCTCATGGTGCCGCAAATCCTTTCAGCTCCTTCAGTCTTCACTCTAACTCCTCTATTGAGAACCCCATGATCAGTTCAATGGCTAGTTGTGTGCCTCTGAATATGTCAGACTCTTGAAGACCTCTGAGGAGACATCCATATCAGGCTCTTATCAGCATGCACTTCCTGACTTCCACATCAGCATCTACCTTTGGTGACTGCACATGGGATGGATACTCAGGTGGAAAGGTCTTCAGACGGCTCCTCCTTCAGTTTTTGTCCCTCGCTTTGTCTCCATATTTGCTCCCTTGAGTATTTTGTTGCTCCTTCTAAGAAGGACCGAATCACCCCCACTTGGTCTTCCTTCTTTATGGGCTTCATGTGGCCTGTCTGTGTATTAAAAAAATAAAATGCATTACCCAATTAGCTTTCACAATAAAATAGGATTAGTCACATTTTGGACTACTTTCAAACTCATTCTCTTGATAATCTTCATCACCAGAAATGATTTTATTTATAACTACTGATACAAATGTTAAAATAAGACTGTAAGCTACTTGGAGGAAAGATTGCAATTCTTTTTTTGGCATTACATCCCATCATGTTTGTATTTAGGAGAAACTTACTGTTTACCGTGTCTTTCTCCCATGTCCTCTGGACCCTTTCCCATGAGGGAGAACCCCTAGGTGCAATTAATGGGCATAGAGCTTCAAAATATTTTTGTATCTGACTTCATATTTTATTTTTCTCAAATTCTCGAAGCTTGTCAGACCCAGGTGGCCTTTATTCATCTAGTACTTCTGTTTCAACTGCCTTGACTATCATTCTGACATGGAAAAGAATTCCTCCTAATGAAGGCACAAAATAGCAAGTGATGATTTCTTCATAAAGGTAAAAAAATGCTTACATTACATTTTCTCATTAAATAATATTTTACCACACATTTATTCATTCTTTTGAAACACTTTCTAAAAAATACAGGGAAATAATCTTTGGGAGAGGGACTGAAAGGCAAATAGATTTAAAAGATAACATAAAATAGGTCTCCATCTCAAAGCTCCTATGCAGTGGAAGACTAGCAGATATAATGCTGCAGTATGTTACACTTTAGATGTGCTGGAACATTTGGGGAAACCATGGCAGAATGACAGACTGTACAAGGGATGCAGATCTTTTAGCAATACTATGTATTTGATAAAGAGGAAGTGTTTATTTCTTCTGATAGGGTCCCAGCATCACCAAAAGGGGCTTCAATAAAGAGGCAGAAGAATTGTGTCCTTCCTCTACTCAAAAATAAGAAACCATCCCAGAGGCAGCTTCAAACAGAAAGAAGCGCACACAGGTGATGTAATGGCAAATGTTTCCACCTCAGCAGTGCAGAGAGACATGCCCTGGTGAGTTTGTATGAGCTCAGTCCTCATTTCCACCCCTCAAATGTTTTCAAATTAATCAAAAAGGTCAGGAAAGAATATTAACCAGGAAAGAAAGAAAGAAAGAAAGAAAGAAAGAAAGAAAGAAAGAAAGAGAGAGAGAGAGAGAGAGAGAGGGAGGAAGGGAAGGAGGGAGGGAGGGAGGGAGGGAGGGAGGGAGGGAGGGAGGGAGGGAGCAAAAGAAAAAGAAGAAGAAAAAGAAGAAGAAAAAGAAAAACCACAAGGAAAATAAGAGTCGTGGCACCCTAGTTATGAGAAACAGGTGGGAAAATAGATGAAAAGAGACGTGGGGGAGGGAAGGACAGGGCTTGTTGCTGTTTTTCCTTAGGAAGAGATATTAAGCTGGTTAAAAATAAGAATGGCTTTCAGGATAGTTCAAAAGAACAAGATTTACTTATTTTATTGTTAATAGGATTTTGTTAACTTCCTCCCTTCTTTTTCCTTTTGCAAAATGTTTTGAAACATTCTGGCAAACCTGAAAAAGGTTTTAGACAGTTACAAAGGAAAAAGAAGTCAAGTAGATGCAAATGGATGCTTCTTAATCAGTATAACTCAGATATAACACACTCAACGACAAAAAGAAACCAATCGACATGTTAATTAGTAAATTAATCCAAGACTCTAGCAATCGTTAGCTATTAGTGGGCAAAGTATGGCGAGATTATTATCTGGAGTAATTCCTTGGCTGAAAAAACTGCGGACCATGAGTAAATTTGCCTATTAGTGCTAAAGAGCATGGAAAGGAGAAATTCCATGGATACCTCAGTTCCTAAGAGTAAAGGGGTTCTCTGATGTTCAAGAGAAGAGCAAACTGAGGTCACATCATCAACTGAGGCTAGGCTTCCATACTGGAGAAGGGAAATGAAAGAAAGCATATGGTATGCCCTTTCCAACAGTATTTTAATCTTCAATGAGATTGTCTGAGGAAAAAGTTGGGAAGAGAATAAAGCATTGCTATTGTGTTAGTTGAGTTTTCCAGTGATGAAGAATTTTATGAATAAAGACAACCATATATTTTGAACATACATAGCTGCAATTTCTGATTGGAGGCCTCTGGTACTAATGTTAAGCTTAGTAATTGCTTAGAAAAGAACCTGCTTTGTATCTATGAGATTAACAAGGCTGATGTCCATCTGTCCACTGTGTACGATCTTCTAGGTCATGAGGATGAAAAGCTAGATGCTCTGATAGCAAAGTGCTCATTTTGATTAATGTTTTTTCTTCTGTGCTACAACACTGTTGAAATCACCTCCTAGGCAGAATCTGACCAAAGATAACAAGTGTGCATCCTGAACTGAACTGGATATTGCAATGCATGAGTCTGCTGATGTACTTCCTCCATCTTCCCAGGCACGAGGCAGGTCAACGAGGTGGATCTTCTGGGAAGTATCTGGTACATGATGAATCATATGAAGGCAATGTATGTATTAATAATGTCAAAGAGACTGACCCTGGAACAACCAGGCATTTCTGTCAGCAGATCAGAATCCTTAAGGAAACAGCTCCCTTTGCCCTCTCACATAAGAATTCCTACATTAGGCCTAAAGAGAAGATAAAGACAAATTCTGTTGTCTTGAGATGATGCCGCAATCTATGCCCTTTTCAGGCACCCAAATGGAGTTAATAAGAGAAACTGGAGGCCCAAGGAGTAGAATGTCTGTCTGCTGTTTTCTGTTCAGTGAAGGGACATTTTTCCTTTTTAAAGCAAAATAACTTTCTTATTTATATTTATTGGGACAAGGTTCGGATGTCTATTTTGAAATTTGTCCTAAACCATTATGAAATATTAGAGACATTTATTTTGATTGTGATAGAAAAACTATAATGAATCAATAATTCTTATATTCAAAAGACCATTGCACGTCTTTCTCCTCATATAACTTAGGAGTATGTGTATACACATGCATATGTGTGTGTGTAGATTTTAGAATGATTCTCTTAGCAACAGTCATGTAAGACACCTGGCTCCAAACAGTAAAACTCCATGCTCAGACAGTGGCAAATTTTGAGGACTGAGCCAGGCACAGCAAGGCAGAAGTTTCCTTTGCTTCTCTCTGAAGCAATTTACATGTCACAATATGGCTGCAGGAACCCCCATGTCACAAGATGGCCTTGATTTTCTTTTGTGTTCTTCTGTCTGCACATGCCTGTCAAGAACTAGAAAATGCCTGAATCCTAATCAGAGCTGTGCATGATATTTTCCCTCTGGATATTTGCTTTAATAGAAAAAGGAAATAACATTATACACTGCACATATGGAACACGGATTTTGATCCCTAACCACCATACCACGAGAAACATGTGTTCCTAAAATAATGAATAATAACCAGGCACTTTTGCAGATGGTAAGGTAGAACTGATGGACCTTCGCCATGCACAAAGGTCTAACCTCGGGGGTAAAATTTGGAACCATAAGAGCAATTTCTCAAAGCCTAATGTGTTTTAAAATTATGTTCAGCCTTTATAATAATTTTTAGTCATTTTACTAAAGTCAAGCATCATTTTTTTGAATTACCTCCACAAATATTTATTGACCCTTCACTGAAGTATTATGCACTGGTCAGCCCAGATCCCTCTAGGTTATAAAACATGAACAAATAACTCAGGATACACCTGGTATAACATTGGGTAGGGTAAGAATTAAAAAGCTCAAAATCACAGGACTATCTCCAAACCAGGTGCTCTTTAAGTATGTTATTAGAAGATCCTCTCTGGTCTATGGTTTATACTCCCAACCAACAATGTGCAGAGGCTTTGCTTTCCCTACATCTATACCTGTGTTTGCTGCAATTTGCATTCTTGATGATGGCCATTCCAACTGTGTGAAACAGGGATGGGGCCAAGATGTGGAAAAGGAGATGACTATGGAGTTAACCAAACCTAGGATGCATGAAGAAGCCCTAGGAACCTCTACTAGTTTGCAAGTTATTAAAATATAATATAGAAAAGAATCTGAACAGAAATATCTTGTATGGGTAAATGATGCTGCTCCAAGAAAACGTGGGATCTTCAGTGAAAATCTCAGTTCCAGGAATTGGTAACTTTTGATTTAGTAATTGGTCAGAGAGGCCCCAGAAACATCCAAGTGAATCTAGGCTCTTACCTCTGTTCATCATTGCCCACAATAACTCGATTGTAAGACCCAATTGTTGAAAAACTACAAATGTCGGTAATTCCTCTCGTGTAGTTTTCATAGTACTGAAAGATAGTCTGTATACTCCTAGTGGAGAGAAGACATTAATACCTGGGTCTGCATCTCCAATACTGACTTGCCAAGGAAGATGTGCCTGTTGTTCCAATAGGGGCAAGAAAATTTCTGGAGATAACCAAGGAGTCTCTTGATTATATTTTAGGCATGATCCACTAGAGAGAATTCATGCCTGTGGGTGTATTCATGCTCATAACCCATGATGGGAAGTCACTGAGCCAAAGGGAGACTCTATGGATAGTGTTTTTGACAAATGATCTGTGTGAAACTGTCTTCTATGTTTCTACCCATAAATCTGTGCTGCTTTTTGACCTTGGCCAGAGAAGCTGCTTATGGCTGTGGGTAGTAGTTAATTCACAGACTCGGAACTGTTTAAAGTGTTTAACACTTATAAGAGACTATAAGTGTTTCAACTTCAAGGGAACATCTACACAATATACCCTGTTCCTAAGACTCAGAGAACATCATGGAAGAAGTGGGTGGAAATAAAGTAAGAACCAGCTGTACACATAAACTCACAGGAGATGTAGTTACCTGCATAAGAACTGCATAAATGCAATCCAGTTGAATGACTAAATAAATGAATAAATAAATATCCCAGCATAGAAGAGGAGGGGCTCTAGAGGGCACACTCCTAGGTAAAAAATTACTGGCAGTTGGTGGCTTTGAGGGAAAGAATACTTACTTTTCTTTAGTGGAGTGGCCATTATTAAGTTGCATATAACACCAGTGGAGGACCCCAATTTATCCTCTCATGGGCAGCACTGATTGAATTCAGTGGGCTCTATATACATATTTTTAAAAAGGACATGATGTTAGGAAAGATGTGTTGGGAGTTGATGGGTGGAGTTTGAGGGAGAGAGTGGGGCTAGATATAAACAAGATTCACTGTATTTATGAATGAAGATATTAAAGAATAAAAAATAAAAATACCATGCTGTAGACATGAGGAACTATAAAAATTCCTGTGGTAGGCTTTTGTTTATTTGTTTGATTTATTTTTCTTGTTTGGTGCTAAGAAAATGTTCACTGATAAAACTGAGGTTTTGAAAAATATCAGCTTCAAAATATAGAACATGATAAATTTTCTTCCTTATGGTGGCAGCTGCTAGGGACTTGCATACACAGTGGACACACATCTTTAGAATTTTATGTAGTCTGCTGTTGATCTGCCTCTACTATTCCCTACTACAGAGAGACTCTTGGCTTAGTTTTTAGACTGATTAGGCTAACAGGAACAACTGAGGTAGACATAAAACATGGTGGACTTTATTTCTGAAAACCACCCAACCATTTTCATCCTTTCTAACCTATCCAAGCTACTACCTAGCTATCCTCCAGCAATTCCTTGCGGCATTTGCTAAATGTCTTTATGCTATCCATGATTATGAAAGGCTTCACACTACTGGATTATTATAGGAAACAACTTTTTCCAAGAAACATGTTTCTTTCTCCTCTAGGCTCACAAAAGTAATAGTTACCTCATGAATTTTGGATACTCACCCACAAACGTACATAAAGCCCTATTTTGTATTAGGCACCAGCTTTAATTGCTTGTAGGCAATATTCTCACTTCATAAAAATTCTCAACCAGATGTAATACAACTAGCTACCCAAAGATGCTAAGAGTGTTAGCTGTATAGCAGACCAATGAAGCTTAGTATACATTAACTCCAGAAAAGAAAAGGGTGTCGAACAAGGATCGTGCTTCCATATCTGAACAGTATTAAAGCTTTCCACTGGAAGCATCCCCAGTCATCTTGTCCTGTGACAAGCTGATGAGCCTGAGCATTCAGCAGTTGGGTCTTGAGAAGAGACAGCGTGCATGCAATAAGAAGAGAAAGTAACCATCAAATGTTGGCCTGCCTTGTCCCCACTGTGTCCCAGGGCCAACAGGTCTTCACAAGAGCATAAGGGGGTCTAGGTCTACCGCAGATTGTCAAACAGTTAAATGTGTAGATATTTCTCCATTGGTACTCAGAAGGTTTCCCTATTTTCTTCATTCAGTTAAAGTGCCATGTCTTCAACTTTCATAGCCATGTTATGAATAAACCAGACTGGCGTTCTTAACCCGATGAAATTCTATAAGAAGCATTTTTTTTTAACCTTGGCCAGCATTCTGAGGAGAAAATCATAATTCTCACCACTGTAAAGTCCAAGGAAATCAGAATATGAACTTACCATTGATATATATTTTCTTTTGACATATACAATTTTAGTAAAACTGCTGACTTAGAATTTGAGATGCAGAGACATTTCCTCTCAACACTGTACAAGGCTCTTACGGTTTCAACAATGTTCATTACCTTTCCTAGTTATACCAGATTGCAAACTGGTTTGGCTTCATGATATTTAAACATCTAGAAGCCCTATCAATTGGATTCAATCTGTAGGCCAAATACAAACCACCATTATTCACTTCATAATTAATACTTCATGCCTAATATTAAAGACACTTCATTTAGCTCTTTCCAGACAACCAAATAACCCTATTAAAAAATGGGGTATAGAGATTAACAAAGAATTTTCAACTGAGGAAACTCAAATGGCCGAGAAGCACGTAAAGAAATCTTCAGTATCCTTATTCATCAGGGAAATGCAAATCAAAACAACCCTGAGATTCCATCTCACACCAGTCAGAATGACTAAGATTAAAAACTCAGGTGATAGTAGATGCTGGCGAGGGTGTGCAGAAAGAAGAACACTCCTCCATTGTTGGTGGGACTGCAAGGTGGTGCAACCACTTTGGAAGTCAGTGTGGCGGTTCCTCACAAAATTGGACATAGCGTTACCTGAGGATCCAGCTATACCACTCCTAGGCATATACCCAGAAGATGTTCGAACATATAACAAGGATATATGCTCAACTATGTTCATAGCAGCCTTATTTATAATAGCCAGAAGCTGGAAAGAACCCAGATGTCCTTCAACTGAAGAATGGATTCAAAAAATGTGGTATATTTACACAATGGAGTATTACTCAGCTATTAAAAACAATGAATTCGAGAGGTTCCTAGGTAAATGGATGGAACTAGAAATTATCATCCTGAGTGAGGTAAGCCAATCACAAAAGAACACACATGGTATTCACTCACTGATTATTGGATATTAGCCCATAACCTTGAAATGCCCAAGATTCAACTCACAAGCCACATGAAGCTCATGAAGAAGGAAGATCAAGTGGGAGGTGCTTCGGTCCTTCTTAGAAGGAGCAACAAAATACTCAAGGGTGCAAATATGGAGACAAAGTGAGAGACAGAAACTGAAGGAGCAGCTGTCTGAAGACCATTCCACCTGAGTATCCATCCCTTGTGCAGTCACCAAAGGTAGATGCTGATGTGAAAGTCAGGAAGTGTATGCTGATAAGAGCCTGATATAGATGTCTCCTCAGAGGTCTTCAAGAGTCTGACATATTCAGAGGCAGATGCTCACAACTAGCCATTGAACTGATCATGGGGTTCCCAATGGAAGAGTTAGAGTAAAGATCATTGGAGCTGAAAGGGTTTGTGGCCCCATGAGGAGAACAACAATACCAACCAACCACAGCTCCCAGGGTCTAAACCACCAGCCTGGGAGCACTTAGGGAGGGATCCATGGCTTCAGCTGTATATGTGAAAGCGGAGGGCCCTGCTGGGCATAGGTGGAAAAAGAGATCCTTGACCTCATGAAGACTGGACGCCCCAGGGGGTGGGAATTTGAGGGTGGGGAGGTGGGAGTGGGGGGGTAGGTAGGGGTCACATCTGCAGAGAAGAAAGAGGAGGGGTGAAGGGATAGGGGGTTCCTGGGTGGGTGGGGGATGGGGTAAGGGGACAACATATGAAATGTAAATAAAACATCCAAAAAAATAATTAAATTAGCCCGTTTCACAGAAAAAAAAAAAAAGAAGAAGAAACAGGCTCGCAGCTATTTGCCAAGATTCACATTTGAGCAGAAATATCATGGGCTCGTATAGATCTCCATTTTCTAGAAAGATACGTGAGATGGAAGTTGGCAAATTGCAATTGTACTTTAGAGTGTCTGGTGAAATGATTTTGGATCGTTGATGTATGGGAAAGTGGTTTGAATGACTAGCCAGATGAGATATTGAAAATTCTGCCAAGGAAGCCAATGCAGAACATTGGCCCATTCCAAATCAAGGAGGAAAGCAAGTTAATGAGTAGAGTTACTAGCTCTAACGAGTAGATTTAAACATTTAGACGGGAGGTTATTGGTCAATTGAAAATTATTGGTCAGCTATGGTCTGAAGACTTTTTCTCTTAACATAACAATTTGTCTTCAGACATTTAAAAAACCTCCAGTAGACTCAACACTAGCCAAATATTTGGTGGTTTTGTTGAAATTTTTTTTTCTGGTTTTCATGTCAACTGCAGCTCTTCAGAAACCGCTTTAAAATGTTGTTACTTTTCTATATGGCACTTGGGAAGAGAATGGCGGTTTCAAATTTAAGATTGTGACAAAAAAAATAGAATGTCCTTCATAGCTATTTATTTTAAGCTTTTTAAATGAAGTTGATTTATAGTGCACCAAGATTGAATACCATGTTTATAATTAGAACTGTAATTTTTTTTAAAAAAAGATAAAGACATATATTCTCTTGGCAACTAGAAACATGGTGTGCATGGTATGTTACACTGCTTTTGATTTTCATCTTTTGCTGATTGTAAGTCTGAAAAGTGAAGCTATAAATGAGTCTTGAAGAAAATTGAATCAGGTCATGACAACACTTACAGATCATATTCAGGTCAGTTTTATGTCTGGGCTCTGCGAGCTATTGGAGAGTTGTTCAACCTCAGGGCTTCATTGTGTATATCAGGGAACTAGACTTTCTCGAATTTCTATATACCTTTGCAGCTGTCACTTCACTCAATTCTCATGCGTGCAACTACCAGAAAAGACACATTCAGGGCTTTTCTGAGAAGCCTTGGAGTTTCTGCCAAGCCTCTGGTTCCCTCCAGGGTGGTTCTCCAGCCCTAATTTGCTATACTTTATTTCCTGTGATCCTCACCCCATCTGCTAACTGTGGCTAAAGTTTCTCTAGCCAGAGAATGTGGGCCCAACCCAAATGCATCTATGGAATGGGCAGAGCCAGAAAGGCATCCAGCTGGAGAACTCTGTTCAACAAAAATGATTGAATGACTGATCCCATCAGTTCTCTCTCTCTCTCTTAGAACCAGGCTGACAGGCTTACAAAGTAAGAATTGTAGGAAATAAATAAAGTAGAAGGTATACCTTGAGGAATGCTCCATAGGCAACATAGCTTGTATGTGTATAGATCCAATATCCAAGTATCAATTATAAAATTCAGTGAGAGATTGCGAGCAAGAGCAAGAAAGAGACAGTAAAAATATGTATTAGTTGCTGGATACTTTGGAAGGAGAAATCGGTAGAAAGCAAGGCAAAGGGGATTTTGAGCCTTGAACTTGGCAGAGTAGCAGTGGTTTAGTCATATGGACCCACAGTCACAGATAATGAGAGACTGTCTCATTGTGACAAGATCCCTGGGCTCTGACAGCTTGGCTAAGAAGTCACTGAAACTCTTCCATTCTCTCTTCATCTGGGAATACATCCACACTAATTAAGATATAAGGGACTGGTTTTCAAATTTCTGACAAATTGTATTTGAAGTTTAAATAGTTAATGTACAATGAAATGGAAGGCAATTTTGTGGGTAGGTATTCTGACAAATATTATAAAAAACTATGGATATGAAAATATGCTCTCCTAAGGCTCATTCATATAAAGCAGTAAGGACAGAGTTTTGTAGAAGTGGGGAAGAGTTAAAAGCATCTTCTATGGACTGAGGCAGCCTGCTTTTAAGTCCTGGCCCAAATATCGACAGTAAGATCCTGGGCCCCTCTATGTCTACGTTTGCTCATCTATGAGATGGAGTCTAACTCTAAAGTCTCACAAGTGTCCATTATATGGGTTTTAAAAAATCTACGAAGAATTTATAACAACCCAGTTTGTCCAAACCTTCTCCAGTGTCTTGAGTGCTTGTAGAAAGGAAGGAATGGGGTGGACTCAAAGCAACTCTGTATATGCCTGTTCTTTCTGGGACGACAGTCTTTATGCCAAAGCGGGCAGCCTAGTTAGGGAGTTACACCTAGATTCCAAGGCAGCTATCCACAGAACAGACACCCACCCAGAGCTCCTGAATCTTGGCAAAGAAGATGCCTGCTCTCATCGGTCACTCACATGCCAGGGGAGGAATTTGGCTCTCCTGCCTGTCTGACTCCTCTCTGCCAGACATCTGCTGCATATGCTGCTCTTGTGTCTACTTCACCTTTCTCCACATGATCTTGTTCCCTTAAAGAAGAGAACCAAGGGCAATTTCCTTTACAACACATGTAACCACACAAAACATACATTTCCCGCTTGGCTCTGCTGTATTTGTGAACCAATCAATACCATCTGTGCTAGACTATCCAATATCCCCTAGTATACCCCACCATCTAAATCTAATCCTTTCTGTGTAATTTAACAGTGTCTTTGTGCTATAATGCCCTTAATAATTTTTAAACAAAATTGCCTGAATACATAGCAATTGCTAAATATAATACAGACATATTTATTTCTCCTGCCAGGTATAGATTTCATAGCCTGTAACTGCCTTACACAAATTGTATGAATCTATGTGATACAAACCATGTAAGACACATTTCTTAAAAAAATATCACATACAATTTTATTAGAAGTAAACATTGAAAATTATCAGCAAGTTAATTGCTCCAGGAAGGAATTCAAGCCATCACTATAATGTGTGATTTGTTCTACGGCATGTATCTGATAGCAACACTAAGTCCATATGATGGCACCTGATTTCCAGTTGCTGACTTATGCTTATAGTCTCTGAAAAATCTGAAGGCATCAGTTCTACAGACAGAAGGGAATCTAGCTGGAAACCAACACCATCAGAGCATTTTGGAATATGTAACATATGGAGTAAGTGATAAATAAGCACTGAAAGTAAAAGTAACAATAATTTTGGTACTCTTATACTTATAAAGTTATACAAATTTTTGTGAGCTTTCTAATGGATCTGAAAATGGATCAAAGGTCAACATTTTAGTGATTATTGAAATCCTATGTCTGTGACATTTGCTCCAGTGAATCTTTGAACTTTAGTTTTTCTGGCTCATTTAACTAATGTCAATTGAATGCTCTATTGTGTGCAGTATACATGGATAAATTCCGCATAGAACATAACTATAGATATGCCTCAGATCTGAGGTCCCAAGAAATATATAATCCAACTGAAGAAATTAGATAGATAGATAGATAGATAGATAGATAGATAGATAGATACTCAGAAATATATCTGTGTTCTGATTCCTAGATATGGTGAATGATTTGCCTTACATGGCATAAATATTTGAAAAAAAACAAAAGACAAAAAGGTAAGGACCTTGTGACAGAAGGCATTACTGTAGACAGTTAAAGTAGAGCCTAGCATGCTTACACAATTTCACAAACATGAAGAACCTTTCCCCTCTGTAGAATATACAGCTTCAGGGAGATGCAACATCTGTGGTTTTGAAGATAGAAGTGAATCATGAGCCAAGGAGTGTGGGTGGTTTTTAAAAGTTGGAAGAGGCAAGAAAATTCTCCCCTAGAGTCCACAGAAAGGAAGTAGGCCATGCTGATTCATCCATCTTAGCCAAGTGGCATGTCAGATGTTGACCCCAGAGTGTAAGCTAAAAGATTTGTATTGTTTTAAGCCACTGAATTGGAAACAATTCGTTATGCTACCAATGGAAAACTAATAGGATGCAGAATTTGGATATAAATTGAAAGTATCAATTGCTCTGCAGGATGTTAAATATTAAAAGGTTCTTAGCTGAATTGTAGTATAGAAAACAACTATCTCTTCTCATCCTGTTTTTATGAACTCCAGTTAGGTATTTTGAATTTGTAACAAATAGCATCCATAGCAAATAATCCTAAAGCCACCCTCATCTTCCTGGGACATTGAAGGTCACAAAAAAATGAGATGAATGATATATACTAAATGGGACATTCACAAAACTGAATGAGTCAAATATAGTCTGCACCCAAGAGGAAAGTTCCAAAGTCATGATTAATTTAATAAAAGCAAACTTTCTGGTATCACAAAGAGGACATGACAGTCTATAGTGATGCCTAATATAAGATATTTTTTTGTCATTTAAAATGATTCTTGTAGTATTTCTGTAAACTGTAGACTCCTGAATGGCAAAAAATGATGAATGTTCCTAGCCTGTAGTATAAGGCTTGAAGATAGTGGAACAAGAAGAAAAACATTCTGATAAATGGAAGTCAAAGTTTTTTTCTATGCCGAATGCAAAGCAGCCTTGCCACTGAGAACAACATACTTTTTGATAACCTCCACGAATTATTCTAGACTAACATTTTAAGCTTATAGAATATATCAGAGTCACCAATAGAGCTTTAAAAAATGAAACATTCTGACCATACCCCAGCTCTGTAAAAGAAAGATCAAACTATAATTCTTTGAGTTAATTCTTAGTGGATATTTTAATACTATAGAACCATTGTTTTGTAATATCACAAAACAAAAGCTAGTACCTTTACAAATTCTTTCCGCCCTATTTACCAGGATATAAAACAATAAGCAGGGGCTGGAGAAATGGCTCAGTGGCTAAGAGCATCCTCTGCTCTTCCAGAGGTCCTGAGTTTAATTCCCAGCAACCACATGGTGGCTTACAACCATCTGTAATGGGATCTGATGTTCTCTTCTGGTGTGTCTGAAGACAGCAGCAGCGTACTCACATACATAAAATAAATAAATCTTTTAAAAAAGTAAGCAAATGATACACAAAACTTAACTTCCTAAAAGGAGTGAGGATAGTATTGGTTTACGTCAAGCCTGGCTTCCCTAAAAATAAATTGTACCTAGAGGCATAAACTCAGAGTAGGCAACCAACTATCAGTGGAAAGAGAGGAATAGGAAATTGGAAAATATCTGTGCTATGAAATAGAGATTTATATACCAATACAATATATTCAGAGAGTTAAATTTCATGAGATTATCATAGTGACATTCATATTTCACCCTTTACTCTGAAATTCTATTACAAGTCTAAAGCAACAAGGATTTATATTTATAAACAGAACTGAATTTTGAACCCAAACTGTAAACATTACAATGCTTCTCCTTGAAGTGTTCAATTGATGATCAGCAATTGGGCACACTTAAGAACTAGGTAAGTTAAGAACAATGGCTAAAGTTTACTGAACTCATATATTTTCATACAACGGAGAAACGACCTGATGGCAATGCAGTGTTCTCTTATGTCCACCTAAAAAAATGGGCTTGACAAAGTCTTTTGAAAGAGATCCATAGGTCATTTAGTTGCATACCAAAGTTGCTGGCTAATGTTACTCATTAAAACCCCAATACTTATGTAGGTGATCCATAGATAATTTTTTTCTTGTATCTATTGTAGACTAGGTTTAAGCCTTAGGTCACATAACCTCTAGCATCTTAATGAAGTTATGTTTCTCTGTCTTCCTATGTACTGGTGAAAATTAATAAAGGTAGTTTAAATTTTAAAACATTTTAATAACTAAAGAGCAATTGAAGTAATATTTTAAAAACAATCCAAATAGCAAAATATTCTCAAAAGGAGAATATTAAAGGTTTAAGTAGCATATTTGCAAGATGCTCCCAATGGTGACATCTGTCAAAAGTGAAGCTGCATTTTCCCCTTGGAATTCATTTGGATATTTAGGTCATAATTGGCTGAAGTACTTGGGGAAAAGTGGAGGAATAAATTTGGCTGTCAAAAAAAAAGAAAAAAATTATCTCAATATTACAGAAATTCTCTTCAAATGTCAGATTTTCAGTGTGAAATTTAGAGTTCTAATATCCAGTAAAGAACAGAATTTATCAAAGCCATGTATTTTGAACATGGGAGAAGGACAAAGAGATTATTTTTCAAAAGTAGAAAAAAAAAACTCTGAAATACAAAGTTTTAGATACTTCAATGGCAACTATATAATGCTCATAGACAGAATGATGCCCTGGGCAAATGTTACGTAGGGGGAGAGCCACTTGTTCTTATAATCTGATTGCAAAATACTAAACACAGATACACTCAAAGGATAGAACATTCATTTAATGGCTTTATTTTTCAAACTTAACATGAAAAGTTTTACATTTATGTATTAGAATTGCTTTTTATGTTCTGTCCTTTAATTTTGTTAAGATGAGAATCCAGCATTTCATCTTATATATAAGGAATATTTACAGTTTGACTTTATGCTTTGTACCATGAGAACCAAGATGAATGTTTATATCTCACTGTGGAAATGAACCCTGTTCATACTGATATTACAGATGATAATTGTCTGCATAGTTCCCACTGTAAGGGTGATGTGATTTCTGGAATGATTGCAATCATTGTTACTAGGGTATTTTGAAGAAGATCTCAAAAGGAAATTGATCTTGATTTCAATCTCGATGATGAATGGGATGAAGGTGAAAAACACAAACTTAGAGTGTATTCATCATGCTGAGAATCATTTTAAAGATCGGAGGATAGAAGAAAATTAATACCGACTTTACTATTAAATTTGAAATGTGAATATTTAAAGTTTCAGGATACTGGAGTCATGGAATGGGCCAGTAGAACAAGAATGGATTTTGAAACTATCTTGATTTGCCACTACAATCTTCCATCCAACTTGCACTGCAGTTAATAATAAGTTTTAGGTTTACTTACTGGAACAAAAGGCTACAAACTTATTTTTACTTTTTATTACTACTTAGATTCTATGATACTCAAAACTACTTCCACTTATGTATGTCCAAGGAACATCAATCCCCTTCTGATATAGGCCAATGCCCTAAACTCTTAGGTATTATCCTAAAACTGTTCATTATCCTCAACTTTAAAGAAAGTCATGTTCAGAAAGATGCAACTTACTTGCCGGGCCCTTACACTTTTCCACATCTCATTCCTAACTTTAACACATTATGAGTCTCTGGATTAACTGTTGCCCTCTACAAAACAGGAGCTTTTCTGTCCCAGACTGAGTGAAGTACTAATCAGTAAATCTTAACATTAATATTTAGAAGAAAGTTAGACAACATGTCCACTTAGAGAAACAACAATTGTATGTTCCCTCCTTAGGCTCATAATCTTTCCAGTCATCATCTTTTAACAAGGTTTATAGTAACAAACATGTATTCCTTCCCATGGAGTGGTTTTACCTCGATCACAAAGCAATTGGTGACTGCCCCTGACCCCAACACAGCCATGCCATTATGGTGTCAGTATGCATACCTTGCCTTGGCAGGTCTGTATTGTAGCAACAATAGTCAATAGCAGGGTAAGACCATTGAGTTTTCTTCCCAGAGACCTGCATAGCACTCCAAGGCATTGCAAACACTAAACAATAGGGAAGGAGGTTCTAATTTAGCTCCAATTATTTCTCTGTCCCTTATAACTTAAATGTGTGGTGTCTTCAGCGACAGAATTTTACCACCTACCCATGGTGAGAAGTCAAGAGAAATGTCAGTAGTCAGTATGATAAATACTTATGATTACTTGCATAAGCCAGTTAAACTTTCTAATGCTTAGTTCTTTGTCTGCCAAAAATATTAACATCAAATGTCTGGCAATAATGGTAACACCAAATTTCAAGATCATTCACATAGTTATACATCATTTGTTTAAAAAAATGTCCCAAAAATGCAGTGTGTAGAATATGGATGATAATTAATATCTTGCAAAATTAGGTCAGTTTCTCATTTAAAACAGGAAATCTAATCAAGGTGTAAGATGGGGGGAGAAGGGCAGGGACGAAACACAGAAAGAACATGTATGTTATATGAATGCTGGCTGACAATGAACTGAACTGGCATGTTAATCTCTTCAGAGATATTCTATTCCATTAAAATTTTCCTACACAATAGATATTAGGCAGTATATATCCTCAATATATAGAGAATAGACCAAGACTTGAAAATGAATTTTACCCATTTATCTGTTGATAAATATCTAGATTGATTCCAGTTTCTGGCCATATCAAATAAAACAGCAATAAACCTAAGGGTGAAAATATCTCTGGGTTTATGACCGGGAGTGAAATGATGAAATAAAAACACATCACATAAAAGCTTGGGAAGCCTCTGAATCACAGCAGCAAGCACTAGTGTACAGTATAATGAGGGAGGTATAAAGCAAACAATAACCTCAGAAATTGGGTGTAAAATGTACATAGCATTGCTGAAATTAGTCTTGATCATCTGGGTACTGGGGCTTATTTACAAAAAATTAGCAGTTAAATTTCTCAATTGAGAATTTTTTTCAGCCTATTCCACCTTTCTTCTATAAGAATGGTATTTCTGTGAGGTGTTCTCTAGCTCATGATAAAGCTGGGTCCTGTTCTTTCTACTTAAGCAAAATTCTCTCATTTTGACTCTGGCATATTTAGAAACATCTTTTTGGCTGAAAATTTATTTCAAGATAGATGGCCCTGGGAGAATAGTGTTCTTTACACTAGATTTCTGAGGAGCTGTTTAATATCTTTCCTAATTCAGCATCGAGAATAATGAGCTGAACCAAAAGTCATCATGACAGGAAATGTTGTCATCTATTAGTTTTTCAGCATCTCCAGAGACTCTGGTGGGCTTTTGAACTTTCCCCTTGAGCAAGTAGTTGGAAAGTATTTTGACTCTTGGCAACTTACCAATAAATGTGATTTACTTACTGATAAATGTGACTTAGCTACCTTAGCTCTGGTTTGTGGGAAACAGCAGAATTTTTTATGGTTATTTTGTGTACTGCTATAAAAAAGAGAACATATACAAAAGCATATATATATAAATGCAAATATATATATAAATACATATTTATATATATTTACTTTTATGTGTGTGGGCTTTGCAGGCACAAAAATTATATAGTAACAGCAAATACGATTGCCTTTGGAGATTGTAAACATGATAAGCAGTGTGCCTTTCTCCTCATGTTATCAAGTTCATGGTATTTAGATGTAACTGCCAGGTTTTATTTTACCTCAATTAGAAAACATCAGCATAAGTAAAAACATGTTAGTTACTGTTGACATAACACATGGAGTAAATTTCAATAAAAGAGCAGTTTAATGTCTATATCATATGTATGTTAAATAAAAAAACATTGCAATTTTTTTCCTTCACTTTGCAAATAAAATCTATAAGTTGTGTTAAATTAAGGAATGTCCAGCATGTTCCTTTTAGTCATGTTTTGGTGGATAAGTAACCAAGTAAATTATAAAGCTGACAGGACTCTGTAACACCACTCATGGGATACCTAACTCTATTTTACATACTGCATAGTTTGCTAATTCATTCACACATTTAACAAATATTTATTGAATACTTAATATCTAACAGATACTCTGCTACATATTTATTCTATAAAGAGAAGACTTATATCTTAACCAAAGAGAAGGAAAGGACTTGAATACATTAACAAACAGATACTCATAATAGAATCTTTCAAGTGTTACAATTGAGACAGTGACACCATATCTTTACTGTAATAAAAAAATGAAGAACAGAAAAAAGTCACAGACTAACAGATTGCAGACAGAGAAAGGGATGTTTAAGCTGAGACAGGATAGGTGAATATGAGTTATACAACGAGACAGAAGAAAGGGAAAGGCACGATTTACAAGTAAAGGGAATGGCCTTTGGGATAATAACCAGCCAAAGGAAAGATTACAGAGTATTCAGTGACCTGAAACAAATCTGCTTTCCTTAAGCTTGTATGTGCAATGGGAGGCGGTTGTAGTCAAGGACTGTAATATGATAACTTTGTAAAGTATGTTTTTGATTTGAAAATTTATCCTAAACCCACATGAGATAGGTAGTATTATCTTCATTTATCAGATAAGAAAATTAGCTCAGAGAGGTATGTTCCTATTTATCCATCAAGCACATAATCCAGCCAGATATTTAAACAAGGACTGCCTGGCTACAAAGTCTATGACTTTCACCCTGTAATTTATGGCCTGTCATCTAACCCACACTAAACTCCCCACTGGGTGGCCTTATCTTGACCAAGTGTTACACTCAGGAACATAGAGCTGACTTACTTAAACATAATTTTTAAAAGATGAAGTACATACTACTGAGCCTCAAGAAAATTCTGGGATAAAAGGAGATTGAATTCAGAGTTCCCAGAAAGCTTTATATCCCATATCTACCTCTTTTCATGTCAGTAATTACTACACTTGTAAGATTTTTTACCCCAAAGTTTCTCATTTTCCCACACTCTCAACACAAAAGCTCACAATCTTGTCTACTGAGAAACTCACAGCCTTTATTTCTTGTATGATTTAACCATCCTTTCTTTCTCTGCTATTCATTTCTCATCCACTCTTAGGCTAAATGAGTCATCTACAGATTATTTGATTCTTTTTCTCCTCTTTCTCCAAGCAGTAAAGATGGGTTAAGCTATGTGGGACCTTTTCTAGGAATTCCCTTTCTGGAGCACATATCACCAAATTAATCATCACTGGGAAACCTGAAATCTCCAATCTCCGTGAATGACCATGCACCTAGAGTTATTTCTTAGAATCCATGAGTTTCTTCTTTAACATAAAATACAGATTCTAAGTGTCATAGCCAGGAATCATATGTGACAACTGGCCAGACAATAAGGTGAATCTTTTAGAATAGAGGGGCAAAAATACAGCTTGTTGGGTGTTTCTTTGTAAAAACAAATGAACTTGACTAATTTTTTAAGACAACTCCCAAGTAATAAATTCAAGGCATTTTTAATTTATTCAAATAAAAAAACTTTCTTTGAAATGCAAAAAAAGAAAAGAAAAAAATATGGACTGCATGTTAGTTGATTGAGCCACTGGAGCACCAAAAGAAAAATTGTAATTTACCAAATTATGTAGGCTTAGATTTTTTGAAACCTACTTTAATAAGGATTATTAAATGCTTCAACCTTCCTTCTAGCCAATCAACAAAAGAGAGGAAAGATGGTTAATAGGACAAGGAAATATGGACCTATTTAGAAGTAGTTCTTTGAGGTGATTCCAATCTTCATTGTCAGGATATCAGCAGTCCAGTCCAAAACATGAAACATGAATCAGTAGCAACAGTCTAGTCCAATCGACAAACACCAAACACAAATCAGTAGCAAAACGTCTTCTCATGTGTCTGTTTCCAAAAGACATCTTCTTATAAGACAGCTTCCAGAAAAACATTACATGACACACCTGAGTCTCCAAAGTAGCCAGAAATTTCCACTTCAAAGTTATACTTAAGTGACCCCAAAAATTCCACCAGAGAACTCCTAAACCTGGTAAATAACTTTAGCAAAGTGGCTGGATATAAAATTGACTCAAACAAATTAGTAGCCTTCTTACATTCAAAGGACAAACAGGCTGAGAAAGAAATTAGGGAAATGACACACTTTACAATAGTCACAAATAATATAAAATACCTTGGTGTGAATCTAATCAAGCAAATGAAAGACCTGTGTGACAAGAAATTCAAGTCTCTGAAGAAAGAAATTGAAGATAATCTCAGAAGATGGAAGAGCTCTCATGCTCATGGATTGTCAGGATTAATATAGTAAAAATGGTCATTTTGCCAAAAGCAATCTACAGATTCAATGCAATTCCCATCAAAAGTCCAACTCAATTCTTCATAGAGTTAGAAAGAGTAATTCTCAAATTGATTTGGAATAACAAAAAACCCAGGATAGCAAAAATTATTCTAAACAATAAAAGAGTATCTGGGGAATCACCATTCCTGACCTCAAGCTGTATTACAGAGCAATAGTGATAAAAACTGCATGGTATTGGTACAGAGCCAGGCAAGTAGATCAATGGAATAAAATTGAAAACCCAGAAAGGAACCCACACAACTACAGTCACTTGATCTTTGACAAAGGAGCCAAAACTTTCCAGTAGAAAAAAGAAACAGTATCTTCTACAAATGGTGCTGGTTCAACTGGAGGTCAGCATGTAGAAGAACTCAAATTGACCCATTCTTATCATCTTGTACAAGACTCAAGTCCAAGTGGATCAAAGACCTGCATATAAAACTGGACACACTGAAACTAATAGATGAAAAAGTGGGGAAGAGCCTCAAACACATGGGCACAAGGGAAAGATTCCTGAACAGAACAGCAATGCCTTATGCTCTGAGATCAAGAATCAACAAATGGGTCCTCATAAAATTGCAAAGCTTCTTCTGTAAGACAAAGGACATTGTCAATAGAACAAAACAGCAACCAACAGATTGGGAAAAGGTCTTTACCAACCCTACATCTGATAGAGTGCTAATATCCAATATATACAAAGAACTCAAGAAGTCAGACTCCAGAAAATCAAATAATCCTATTAAATGGGTTACAGAGCTAAACAAAGAATTCTCAACTGAAGAATATCGATTAGTTGAGAAGCACATAAGTAAATGTTCAACATCCTTAGTCATCAGGGAAATGCAAATCAAAACAACCCTGAGATTCCACCTAAGATCAAAAACTCAGGTGACAGCAGATGCTGGCGAGGATGTAGAGAAAGAGGATCACTCCTCCATTGTTGGTGGGATTGCAAGCTGGTGCAACCACTCTGGAAATCAGTCTGGCACTTCCTCAGAAAATTGAGCCTTAGGGTCTAGCTATACCACTCTTGGACATAAACCCAAAAGATTCCCCAACATATAACAAGGACACATCCTCCACTATGTTCATAGTAGCCTTATATATGTTAGTCAGAAGCTGGAAAGAACCCAGATGTCCGTCAACAGAGGAATGCCTACAGAAAATGTGGTACGTTTACACAGTGGAACACTACTCAGCTATTAAAAACAATGAATTCATGAAATTCACAGGCAAATGAATGTAGGTAGAAAATATTATCCTGAGTGAGGTAACCCAATCACAAAAGAACACACATGGTGTGTACTCACTGATAAGTGGATATTAGTCCAAATGCTAGGAATACCCAAGATACAATACACAAGAAGCTCAAGAAGAAGGAAGAACAAAGTGTGGATGCTTTGATCCTTCTTGGAAAGTGGAACAAAATACTCATGGGATCAAATATGTAGTCAAAGTGTGGAGCAGAGACTAAAGGAAAGGCCATCCAGAGACTGCCCCACCTGGGAATCCATCCCATATACAGTCACCGAAACCAGACACTATCGTGGATGCCAAGAAGTCCATGCTGACAGGAGCCTGATATAGCTGTTTCCTGAGAGGCTCTGCCAGAGCCTTACTGATACAGAAGGGATACTCGCAGCCAACCATTGGCCTGAGCATGGGGTCCCCAATGGGGTCCCTAGTGGAGGAGTTAGAGAAAGGACTGAAGGAGCTAAAGAGGTTTGCAACCCCATAGGAAGAACAATAATATCAACCAACCAGCCCTCCCAGAGCTCCAAGGGGCTAAACCACCAACCAAGAAGTAAACATGGAGAGACCCATGGCTCCAGCTTGATATGTAACAGAGAATGGCATTGTTGGGCATCAGGGGGAGGAGAGACCTTTAGTCCTGTGAGGTCCCAGTATAGGGGAATTCGAGGGTAGGGAGGTGGGAGTAGATGGGTGGGGAAATACCCTCATAGAAGCAGGAGAGGGGAGTTAGGATAGGAGGTTCAGGCCAAGGGGGAACCAGAAAAGGGGATAACATTTGAAATGTAAATATAGGAAACATCCAATAAAAAAAGGAAAAAAAGGAAAATTTTAAAAAATCTGATCACACACACACACACACACACACACACACACACATATTATCTGAAGAAAAGCACTTTTCACCAGGAGAAAGATACCACCTTAAACCATAATTTACACCTATCATAAGAGAGTGTGCATAGTTTCCTATGAGGTGAACCTGGCATCAAATAATCAGAACATTGGAAGCAGAATTAATGACAAAGAATCGAATGCTAACCAATATGATAAATTTAATGCAGAGGAGGGATAAAGAACAACTGAGTCAGAGACAGATAGAGACAAAGAGATAGAGACAGACTGCCTGACAGTCCCCCCCACACACACAGAGTGGGGGAGGGGACACAATTTGAGCCAAAGTAAGAAAAAATCTAAATGTAAGAATTAGGGAGACTGGAGTCAGTAAGTCGGTTCCATGGAAAGAGGGACTGCTGTACTGTGAGCTCCATTACCAGATCTCAGATAAAAGGGAAAGGGGAGAAAGTAATGAACAGTGCTGCCCACTGCCACAGTGCGATAGCTTACAAGCACTCAATACTTGCTGGCTTTTCCGTAGGGCATATAGTCTCAATATCACTTGAAGATATATCCTAGGACTTCACAAAAATTGAATATTGTACTGCCATCTATCTCACAGTCCCACCTGAGCTGACAGGAACTGCATTTACAGGAACCATGAACCCAGCAGATATTTCAACTCAAAAAAGAAAGTTTGACTCCAAGGGTTGCTGACCCACCAACATGAGGAGTGGCGTTTGGACAGTAACCCAGTAAACCCCTTGGAAAGAGCAAAGAGATATAACACAAACGCTGAGAACAACACATCTTCAAGAGCCTTTGATATTGGTTTCTCTCACGCTATTTTAGATGTATCACCAACAAATTTGGACAAGGGTGCTACAATGGGGATGTTCCAACCCCAACCCTAGAACTACTACATGAAACCCAGGAATTTTATTAGAAATTAAATAGAAGATTACAAACACGGACATCTTTGGGTATAGATGAAGCATTTTAAAGGTGTAAGCCAATATTAGTAGTGCCCATGTAAGCTCATACTACCCAAGAGGTAATTTCACTCATATTAAATAGTGACCCTGGCAGAGACCCAAGGTCAGAAAGGCCAGAATAACTAACAATGGTAACCTGTGGCTGAGGAAATGGGGCTGTGTATTGCTCTGAAGGCAGGAGGACCCAAAGTTGAATCCCAGCAGCCATATACATATCTAGGTTATGTTCCTCTCCCCCCTCCCCCCTTCCCCACCCCAGCCCTGTGGAACTGAGACAGGTGCATCCTGAGATGCAGCTGCTCAACAGCCCTAGATGGCCTTCCTATGCATACACATCTGCATACTCATACACATGCATCACACCAGACGAAAAAAGAATAGAAAAAAAATGAGTAACCTTAAGGCTTAGAATCATGTCCTCCACATTTGACACACTCTGTCAGATAAGAAAGCAATCATAGTAAAACAAAAAGATGAATAATCATATTTCTAAATAAGAAAATAGAAGACTATATGAAAAATAATATAATTGAATTGGTTCACAGAAACTAAAGTGCTTGCTTTTGATAGCATGTAAAGCAGAGATAAATACCTATCCAAGGTCCATCGGACTAAATCTTGGGTATTCTTATTTTGTTATTTACTTTCTAGAATTCCAAAAAGTCCATACTAAATGCATTCCAGGGTAACAAGCATTTCTTTGCAGTTTTATAATTTCCAATTGTATTGAGCAAAGAAAATGTTATTTTAAAAAACAAAACAATAACAATGACAATAGCCCTGGTAACTTCATCTAACCCTGTAAATTATCAGGAGTGAGTGGAAACTGGAATAAATAAAAAAAAAAGGAAGAAAGAAACATAGATTAAACTTTGTGGTAATAGACATTCACAAAAGGAAAAAGAATGGGTTCGATATGAGAAGCGGAATGTTACTAATGCAACGACCACCAGGACATCAAGAGAGTGTTTTGGAGTCTAGGAGCTCAGGAATTATATTCACTATATTTCTCTCACATTATCATTATTTATATTATTAATATATAGCATGTCTAATGAATGATCTGTTTTTTAGGATACCATATTCAAATAGGATTTCCAACACTGCTTATACAGAATGAACTTGGAGTTTGGTAAAGTAAGTATAGAGTGAGAAAAAAAATAAGTTTACAAAAAATTAAAAGGAAAAATTATATTTTAATTAAAATTTTGTTTATTCAGAAATTGTATTTTTATTTTTCTGAATGTTTTAGATGATGTGGAGCAGAGTGCCTTTGCCCCTATATGGTTTTATCAGTCGTGCCCCTAACAGTGCTGAGTGCTGTGAATGAGATTTTTGTGGAAGAGACAACTAGAGGAAGGCCTGCTGTTTAATGTTATAACTGAAGCTGCAAGGAACTGAGCTCTTGCGTTGTTCCTGTCCTGCAGTGTGATTGGGTATCAATTAGAAGTTTCTAAGAAATAACAAATGTGATGATGTCATGTGTACTTTTTATTTCAAAGCAGGTAGAAGATTATGAAATATGTATTTCTTAATACAAATATGAAAAACATTTAAAAAACAAAGGCATGGATAACAGGAAACAGTAAATGAATGAATTGAATGATTGAGCCAAACAGTGACTAAGGAGAAAAAATAGCCACCTGCAAATATGGAGTAAGAAGAGAGGGGGCTAACCAAAAGAGCATAACTAATAGAAACAGGATTAAATGGAGCAAAGGAAAATATAGAAAGCACATTTGTAGAATGACCACATAATGAGATCTGTCAGTCTGTGGAAAGTCAAGGAGGGGAAGTGGTAGAAACCCCATCACTTGATTCATTTTTAGCTAAGCTGGAAAAATTGCTCCATTAAAGAAAGCTTCCCAGCCATGGAAGAGGGAAAGCGTGATGGTGAGCCCTGTGTCTTTTTCATCCTTCAGTTATGAAAAAAAGCTTAGAGTTAAACAAGGGAACAACCCAGTGGTGCAATTGCAGAGTCCACAGATGACAGTGATGAGTGAAATGTATAAATGAGAGAGAAAACTCACTAAGTCACATGAATGTAATTAAATCAGTGAAAACTTCAAGCAAAGCTAATGAGAAAACGACTTTAAAAGATCTAGGTGTTATTTAAAAGCTTTTTAAAACAAATTTACAATAAACTTCCATCTTTCCTTAACTTTCCCTGTAAGTACTGGTGGACTATTATGACAAACAGTAGTACTCCTTGGCACTTGGCTTATAGCTTGTAGGCAACAAGCCTCCATGCTTCCAAGGTACCAGAATGTTGCCATATGGCTCCCAGAAATACTGGGTAATGCGTTAATCTGATTAAAAATAATATATACTCATTAAGTATGACATAAAATGTTAATCAAGCAAAGTGCATTGTCAGAGAATACCAAGCTGACAAAAGTATCTTGGAAAAACCAAACTGATGCAATGGGAGAAACACATGGCCTCTGAGAATCTAAATATCAAGTCATCTTTCTTTGAAGTCGTTCACCACTTCTGGCTCTTAGAATCTTTGTGCCCCCTCTTCTGCATAGATCCATGAACCCTGAGGGAAAGACTTCCATAAAGACCCCATATTTATGTGTAAATGCTCCAAAGTCTCTCACTATCTATACATTCTCCAGTTGATGGGTTTCTATGTTAATTACTCTCTCTGCACAAAGAAGTTTTTCTGTTGAAGGTTCCATGAGGCACTGATCTATGGGTATAGCAATATAGCAATAGAATTCATTTTATTGCTATGGCTTCTTTAGTAGAATAGTAGTAGTAAGCTTTCCCTGGATAGGCCCATGACCTATTTAGTGTCAGGCTCTTGGTTACTTTATCAGTGTCAGAGATGGATTCCACCACATGGAGTGGGTCCTAAATCCAAGAAAAGTGATTGTTGCTCCCATAATATCAGTGCCACTATTAAACTAGTATATCTCGCAGTCAGATCACTGTTGAAGGCTTCAGGGGTTTTAGCTGGGTGATATTGTTAATTACCTTTCCCTTGGTAGCATGAAGAGTGCCTCCCAGCACCATGAAGGCTAGCTACACAGAAGGGGTGAAGCTTCTAGTAAGGCACCAGCTTGATTTCTCCATGTTCTATGATGTAAGTAGTATCTTCAGCAATGGGGGCTTATCATTATGTTGGGGAGAGTAACTATAATAGCCTTGGAAATAGTTAGTAATGTTGGGAGGGAGCCTGTGGAACCCCTGTGGCCAATGACTCAACAAGTTGGAGCCTATTCCTGGCACTGAAGGTTTTATTTGTGACATGAAATGTCTAATTTGACATTCTCTCCCTCATTATATAGTGTCTACATTTAAATACTCATATATATATATATATATATATATATATATATATATATATAGAGAGAGAGAGAGAGAGAGAGAGAGAGATACACATATCGAGATATATGTACGTATATATACATATATATGTATATATATTGCATTTTGGCAAATATCAATTGTACCGCTTGTTCTTATTGGTTTAACAAATGTTCTTTCATTTACAGTTCTCTGCTTCTTAGACACTAGTTGGAAGTCTCTTTGGTTAGTTGACCTCTTCTTTTATTTATAATCATCAGTGTTATCAGTCAATTTTGAGGTCTCGTCTAGTAGCTGCTACAACAGTAACAATCAAAAACACAGTAAACTATCTTGTGTTTATGTTCTGATTTAAGTCATTACCCTATGAGTGCTTTCTTGGTTGACTCCTTTAACATAAATCAAGGTTATAAAAAGATGTTCTCCAATAGGACAGTTGTTCATGCCAAATGAGAGTCTCATTAAGCAAAGAAGAAGATAGAGTTCTGAGAACAAAAGCTTCCTTTCAGAGAAGGTGATTAGTCATCCAATGAATACATTTGTAGAGCCGATACATGTTCATGATGACACATGGGATGATAAAAGCTCATGTCCTGGGATAGTGCTACTTTGACAAGACTCCCAAATTCAATTTGATGTCATGAGCTCTCAAAAAAAGAGTCATCTGTGAGTCCTCAAACTCTCTTTTTCTAAGAAGGCATTGTCTTTCAGCTTGTACTCTGAAGCAAGATGTGTTAGAGCCTGAAATATCCTTTCCAGTCTTCAAAGTTTCAAACCTTTCCACACTAAGGGATTTATGACTATTTGCGATATATTCAATCATTTCCCCTGTATTTTTTCCTGGCACTATGTTGAAAGGGTGATTTAAACATTAAGATTTATATGCCGTTTATAGTAAAGGCAGTTAGTTTGTGCTCAAGAGGTGTGATCTGGCTGCCATCTGGCTAAAGTAATGACTTCTTCCTGTTTAATGACAAGGGGAGGGCAAGGAAGAAAAAATATGAAGAGGACCAGAGACCAATATTCCCGAATTAGCGCTAAGCAACAGATGTTACAGCAGAGATTTAAGAAAGCATTGATTTGGGTTCAGCAAACACAGTTCTAGTCCTGGGTCTACTTACAGATATACAAAGCCTAATAAAGTATACACCATATGAACTCCAACTTTCTCTCTGGTAAAATGGGAACAGTCGCACAGTTTCTGTAAGTATCAAATGAGGGAGAACACAAATAGTGCATATATAGAGTTGGCATATGGTAAGTGTCAATAAAACACAAATTATTATCATAAAATACTTCACTAGAAGTAAGTGAAAATTGATTTTAACTACTTTCAAGTACCTTTAAGTGCTTTTAAGTAATGTTTAAGTACATTACTCTTGTTCCACATGTAGTATGAGAAAAAATTGTATCAAAATCATACTCTGGCTGAATGTTAAAAATGTTCATTTCTAACTCTCATTAAATGCTATTTAATCTATTAAATTAATGTCTCTGTTGAAAAGTATTTCTGCATGTTTCATATATACCTATCATTGGTGTTGGAAATACAGACAAGTCCTTGTCCCTGGTCCTTACAGAACTTACACTTCAGTGAAGAAAGACACAGCAAGTAAATAAAGAACATGATTAGCAGGTGTATTAGGTGTTAACAAGTTATACAATAACCAGGAAGGCTACTTTAGAGAATGTGGTCTTGTAAACCTTTTAAGGAAGAATGATATTTGAGATTAGTCAAGAACTAATGGAGGAAATTGGGGCAACTTTGACAAAAGCTGGACTAAGAACATTCTAGAAAGAAGCAATAAAAAGCCCAAGAAGCCTAAACATTATAGTGAGCGGGTAAAGGAATGGGATGTAACTAGAATACAGTGAGAGAGGAAGACAATATGAAATGACATTGGTGATGGGAGAATGACAAGAAGGACCCTGTGTCCCATGTCATCCTGCTTGCTTACTTCCTGTTTTAAATGCATCCCACCTGGAAACGCCTTCCCCTGGATGAGGGCTAGAGGTCTTTTCAGAAGAAATCATACTAGAACAGACTTCAGGACCTGTCATATTGCTACCTGTGTATTGTAACTCGTTTTCACCATCTTTCACTTCTGCTGTTCATTCTGGATTCCTCTAAACTTTGGTGAACACATCTGCTGCTCATCCAGGTACCATGCCTGGTGGGATGACCAAGACTCTTAGCTATGAGCCCCAAGCTACATTGTCACTTTCAGAATGTGACTACTAGGCCCTCAAAAATGAGCAGAGATGGAGATGTGCTCAAAGAAACTGCTTTATATCATAAGATTGGCATACTAATCACACAATACAGCAGCATCTGATTTCCTCCTGATATTCTGTTGGCCTTTCATAAAGAGAATCCAAAGTAACTGGATGACCAAATGTCTCTTAGAGTGTAATGGGACTTTTACCATACTACTTAATACATCATCCCTCTGAAAGCTAGATGCTCAAGCCCACAGAGTATAGACTTTTAAGGTATAACTCCTTCCTTTGAAGATGCATCACACCAATAAGATGTGGACAGTTATTACAATGTCAAGCGAGCTCAGATTTTGAAGTTAACATGACTAACTGAAGAGCATGCACCAGGGTATCCAGCACATTTGGCGGTTGGTGCTCATTTGTTCCAACTGACATGAGACTTCAAGATAGTAGGACGATGTAGCACAATACAGAATATTCAGATTCGTATTATCCCTTGGAACAGCATTATGACAGAAGGCTGGAAATTTAAAGTTGTCTGGGTCAGTACTGTACATATCCTGTTTCATGTGAATGTTAACTGGCTTTAATTCTCCATTTTCACTGAGATGGAAAATAAGGCACTTGCCAGATCTGTGGGTTTGTAGCACATATACCTAAGTCTTTAATAGTCTGTTCCAGCAATGATAACATATCTTGACCAGAGCTGTAATTTGAACAATTTTGTTGAGTTTATAGGGCTATACTATCATTCTATGTGATCCAAATGTTTTCATATCACCAGGCTAAGTCAAATAGTACAAGCATGCAACTATTTCACCTTTAGGCCACCTTCCTTGCTTTTACTGCTTGAGTGACACGTTCTTGGTGTTTTTGTTGTTGTTGTTTAGTTTTGTTTTTGTTCCATGTTTTTTAAGTGAGTTTTATTACAGGTTTGTGGGAACTTTTACCCACTTCAGGCTAAATCTGTCTTGACTAACAATGTTTAAGTTGTATGACTTCCATGTCAGAGACAGAGATGAAAACTTAATAGAGTCATGCATAGCCATGAGCTCCATTTTCACTATACCTATTCTAATTGTTCAGTCTGTAACAGCATCTCAAGTTTTGTGCATAATTGTCATCTTAAATGCTTTGTCCAAGAGTCACTGAATTGTGTGGATATTCCTCCTTAGCTAGCATATGACATCATTAATAAATGTCTATATGTCCCCTTGAAAGAACTGGGGTGGGGTTTTACTGCTATATACATTAACCATGGACATGCATCCCTGTTTCTCCTGTAGGCTTACTCCTTCAGTCATTAGGTTCTGAGTCTAAAATTTGGCTGAGGTCTGGAAATTAGATATGGGATTGTCATTTTATTGAAACAAATTGCCTTAGCCTCCTATTCACAAATTTTTCTGTTTTGTGATATAAATCAATGTCCTTGTTGGCTGCCCATTTATCTTTCCACCTAGGAATACTGTACCCTGTTAATCATTTCATAGCCCTCTGAAGGTTAGCTCTTTGTCAATATTTGAGACTTACCTATAGCATAAGTATGGTAACTATGCACAGATTACTTATGATATAACCTCAATTTTCATTTCTTCATTTCCACTCCTGTAAAAGCATCCTCTCCTATCATGGTTATAAAAAATCCTTAATGTTCTTAGCACACTGTCATTTTTCTCACAGTACCATCCTTGGTGGATTGACCAACAGAGTCTTAGCTCTCTGAAATACTATCATCTGGTAGAGTGTGAGGCCACATAAACTATGTGCCTAGCTTCTGGTATGTTCATTTTTCTTTGCTTATTGGTCACCACCTAGCTATTTGTCACAAAACAGCTCTACTATTTTGCTTCATTTAGAGCAAACCTTTGTTTTCCCAAGCTTCCAAGGAGCTGTATGTTAACACTTTCTCCCAGAGTCTTGCCAAGGAGTTAGACCCTGTATCCCAAGAGAAAAGCAAATAAACTCTTACTTTTCCAACTTATGTTCTATTACACTGATTTAGTACCTCAGGAATAAATCTAATAACAACTTTCCTGGCTTATGCTAGTACATGTCGAGTTGGTCTTGTTGAAGTTTCTCTGTATTGTCTTTTTTCTTCTTTAGCAGACCCACTACTTCCCTGAACAGGTTATATTATACGTTGGCTATAGATTTTGTTTTAAACCATAGAAGTATCCTTTAAGATGGATGTGTGTGCTAACTTGCAAGGCCAAAGGGACCATGAGACCTCAGGATTCACAATTTATGATTAATCCTAGGCTTCCATAACCTCCGAATACGTTGCTTTTGATCTTGCCATGTTGCATTTGCTACAGCTGAAAAGTTAACATTATTCAGAAATCCACTACCTTGGCAAAATTCTTTTCTTCTCATGAGAGGCAAGATGTAAAAGTCTTGCTACTATGGAGGCCATTTAACTTTCAGAACTCACGTTCGAGTCCCTTAATTTCTGCATTTTAATGTCTTTTTCAACTGTCTTGGTAACACTGAGCTAAGTTATATTCCTCAATAGTAATGTAATATAATATCAAATAAGTATAGATAAGTTTTATCCCTTAAAATTACTACTGTCCCAGTATGTTTTAAATGACTAAGCTGCTCTCACACAGGCCGTTTTCTTCTATCGGTGTCCCATCTCAATCCATTATATGCTTTTAATAACATGCTACAACATGTTATGTCAATACACATTAACACTCTCCCCACAAATAAAAGTTACAACCTTCAGTGTCAGGTGCTCAAGGGGAGATCTAACTTCAGGCTCTCATTTTATAATCTATTTTCTGCAACTGTTCTTGATTCCACCCAGCAAAGAATAAGTTTCAGGTGAGACTGACTCTGGGAGCCTACTTATATGCAGGATGTTTGGGGTAGAAAATTTTCTTAGGAGCAATTCCTGCTACTTGCTGGTCAGTAGTGATTTCAAAGTCTTTCATACTCACCCCAGTATCAAGAAGTCTTAGAACTAGGAGATTTCTTTGATGTTCTGTCAAGCCGACAGACTTGTTGAGTAAATGCATAAGGAATGACTCTTCTCAAATGTCCAGAGTTTTACAGTATCAAGCTACTTTTAGCATAACTCATGATTGTTTCCAAAGATACGTGACAATTACTCAATTATTTCTTCCAAAGAAAATCTCTTCCAATTTCACAAATGAGAAAATAATGTTATAATATTTAGAATAATAGAACAAACCAATAAACTCCCAATAATGCCAATCACACACCAGAACATCTTTCTAAATTGATCTTTCTGTCAATGAATAGCCAATAGTATCCTAGCCTCCTCCTTGTCTTCTGAGTTTGATCTATGAGATGGCACACAGATATAGTTTATAAAGTGTATGTGTTAACTGGAAAGACAGTATGATCTAGTATGCTGATATTTGTTCAACTACTTCATAGCTTTAGAAAGATCTGTAAGATTGTATATCTGTCATAATATCAATGGCTTTCCAAAGTAAAATACACAATGTCTTTCAACGCATTGAATGTGAATTTTGTGATGTTTATATGCACATTTTTATCAGTAGTCATTAGCACATTGACTCTCTAGAGCTAAAAACCTAGCAAGGTTCTGAAAATAAGTGTTTTCATCTAACTTCAACATCTGAATGCACTTAGTTCTAAATCTTCAAAGCCAAATCAGTAAGCCCTTTATACAATGACCTGTTATATACCATTCTTCTTTATTTCTGATGAAACCAGTAGGGTGACTTTATTCATGATGGAAGGAGGAAACAATCATGCATTGCTGTCTGCCATTAACTGAAGAGAGCTTGTCACAGGACTGAGACTAGAACTAAACATATTACTTGACAACAATCTTTAAATTCTTATCATAGTGTTAAATTTGAGATTGTAATCTAAACACTATTAAGTAAACTAACTAATATAAGATACACATAAGGAAATAAGTAAGTTAAAGTATGTGAATTCATATTGATTATAAATAATGATCAGCTCAGGAAGACTGGTTTTATACACTTTACATTCTTCCTTTGGTGTGTGCAGTGTATTTGAGAAAATGAAATGTATTTCAGCTGGAACTTAGGGAATGATTTATGCCAACATTCCAGATTTTTCTTCTAGAGCCCACATTCCTAGGAAACATTTGCAACTACGCAAAGGGTTTAAGCTTTTCTGGATGCAAAGCCACTTGAGGATGTGACTTCCACTGTGCTTTCTATATAGTACAGGCAGTGAGAACTTCCCAAGCTCAAGACTCTGTTCCCCATCACAGTGACAGATGCCACACTTGCTAAAATGTTATGAAGGTGATACTAATATCTGCATTTTAAACATAAAGATTCTTAAGCACAGAGATGTTGCATATCTGCTTGCAAGTCACAAAGCAATTAAGAATGAAAATATAATTCGAACCTGAGTAGCTTGGTCTCAGAAGCTGTGTATTTAGTCACTTGTCCAAGTCTTTCACTCAAATTATTTATTAACAATGCTATAAAACCATGAATATTTGACACAGAAAAAAAGAAATTTTAACAAATATGATCATACAGATGAAGTCTATTACTCGTATTTGATCCTCATGGCTACCCAGTCAGTCGGACATCTGTATTTGATTTTCAAATCTTCACTGGAATCATGACTCTCAATGGACCAACAAATGTTTCAGACAATTAATAGGAATTGGATGTATTATTTTTTTGTTTGGATGTTTATATTAGTCGGAATCCTTCAGGGATAGACATATAAGGAATATATTACAAGAACTGGCTCATCATTTGGGATGATTTGGGAAACTGAGAAGTTCAGTAATACTTTGCAAGCTGGACAAGCAGGAAGCTGGTGGAAAAATTCAGTCGTCATCTGAAGGTTCAAGGATCAGCAGTGTATATGTTCATATGCATACGGGCAGAAGACTATGCATACCCGCGTTCAATTTCAACTCCCTCCACCTCTTTGTAGCATTACAGCTCTAAACAAATAGTGATGCCCACCCACACTGACAGGAACCATCTGCTCTGCTTAGTCTAATTCAAATCCTAATCTATTCCAGAAACACCCTGACGGACACACCCATATGTTTTACTAGTGTTTGGGAGTCTCTTAAGCTAAGTCAAGTTGACAAATGAAATTACCCATCATGCTTGTGTCAAAAATTTTCTTCGCAAGTCCACTCCTTTCAAAGCTCTGTCTTACTCCAGTGGCATATTTGATCTGCCAGCTAACTATCTACCAAATCAATTACACATGCCTCTATATCAGATGTATTCCTCAGCTTTTTTTTTTTTTTTGCTGTCCTTAAAAGCAATGTGTACTTAACATATAAATTTTTAAATAAAAAGAAAAAATAATAATCAAAGATAAAATTCATGTATACTCTTATAGATATGAAGCAATATTTTCATATTTTTTCCTGTCCTCTCCTTCCTCTTCTTTCAACCGCTGCTAGTCTTCTGTTGTGTTTTTCTGTCCACCTTCAATTCAAGTGTTTCCTCTATGTTTGCTACTTCAGTCTACATTGTATCAGTTCATACTTACTCCAGTGGCTAAATACTTTTCTGAAGCAAATTTCAATGGGTAATTAACCTAAAAGGAATTTGGACATTTTTTTTTTTATTTAAACCATAACACTAAAAGAGACTTTTCTGTTTGCTTCACCAGTAAGGTTACCAATACCAGTTTCCAAAACTCTTGCAATCGGCTCTTTATCAAGCCTCCTGAACATGTTCCCTGACCCTCTCCAGTGCAGTCTTTGCACTACAGCCCAGAAGCCATCACATCTGATGCACTGCACACATTTTAAAAAGGTTCAAATGGATATCAAGACACTAAAATTAATTGTATTTAATATTTAGTGTATTTAAATATCAAGTTGTACATTCATCTTTTTAAAAAGAAGAAATGAGGAGTGCTGACTGGGGAAGTTGGAGACACAAAAACTATAAAGAATTACCCTAAAACACACATCAAGAGTGTTTACAGTAAGAAAAGGACAAATTCCAATTGAAAACAGATGAAGGGCAAGAAAGAGACTAGCTCGGTTGAGGAATTGTTTGCATGGCACATAAAAGACTAATCAAGGTTTTATATATTTACTTTAGTGTGCTATTATTGTGTGTGGTGGAGGTGAGGGAGTCTGTGGATGGGACAGCATGCACAGGGGAGAACATCTCAAGAGTTGTTTCCTTTCACTGTAGATTTCCAGAATGGAGCTCTGGTCATAGCTTTTTTTTTTTTTTTTTTGCTTTTTTTTTTTTTTTTTTTTACCTGCCAAGCTACCTAGCCAAGCCTGAGGCAGAATTTATTACCATATCTTAGACACAGAGTCTAGAGGGTGAACATATATTGTCACAGTGATGGTGGCCAAATACATGAATTTTAGTAAGTGAACAAATTATATATAGTATGTTTAAATTTTCATATGTTTAATTTATATATTATTTGAAATGAGCTTTCAAAACATATAGGAGATTTTTAAGGAAAATTTTTTGAATAACAAGAAAAATGAAATAAATGCTATTCGTCAGAGAACAGGTTAAAGACTTGGGATTTTTATCTCCAAATAGAAGACCTCCACCTCACCCCTGCCACCCACCCTGCCAATTAAGTGGGGACAGAAGCAGAGAATACAGGAAGCAGGGATAAGGAGTGGCTTAACCGAAGTGGAGGAAGTCTGAAGCCTTATACAAACCCGCTAATTTGTATGCTAAATACAATTTGAAAATAATGATTGTAATTTTTTTAAGAAAGAAATTACAATCACAATTTTCAAATTACAAAGAACTCAAGAAATTAGACTCCAGACAAGGAAATAACCCCATTAAAAAATGGGTATAGAGCTTTACAAAGAATTTTCAACTGAGGAAACTCAAATGGCCGAGAAGCACCTAAAGAAATGTTCAGTATCCTTAGTCATCAGGGAAATGCAAATCAAAACAACCCTGAGATTCCATCTCACACCAGTCAGAATGGCTAAGATTAAGAACTCAGGTGATAGTAGATGCTGGTGAGGGTGTGGAGAAAGAGGAACACTCCTCCATTGTTGGTGGGACTGCAAGATGCTGCAACCACTTTGGAAATCAGTCTGGCGGTTCCTCAGAAAATTGGACATAGCATTACCTGAGGATTCAGCTATACCATTCCTGGGCATATACCCAGAAGGTGCTTGAACATATAACAAGGACATATGCTCAATTATGTTTATAGCAGCCTTATTTATAATAGCCAGGAGCTGGAAAGAACCCAGATGTCCTTCAACAGAGGAATGGATACAAAAAAATGTTGTACATTTACACAATGGAGTATTACTCAGCTATTAAAAACAATGAATTAGAGAAATTCCTAGGTAAATGGATGGAACTAGAAAATATCATCCTGAGTGAGGTAAGCCAATCACAAAAGAACACACATGGTATTCACTCACTGATTATTGCACATTAGCCCAGAACCTTGAAATACCCAAGATTCAATTCACAGACCACATGAAGCTCATGAAGAAGAAAGACCTAGTGGGAGGTGCTTCGGTCCTTCTTAGAAGGAGTAACAAAATACTCAAGGGAGCAAATATGGAGACAAAGTGAGGGACAGAAACTGAAGGAGGGACCATCTGGAGACCATTCCACCTGGGTCTCCATCCCATGCGCAATCACCAAAGGTAGATACTGATGTAGAAGTCAGGAAGTGCATGCTGACAAGAGCCTGAAATAGATGTCTCCTTAGAGGTCTGCAAGAGTCTGACATATTCAGAGGCAGATGCTCACAGGTAGTCATTGAACTGATCATGGGGTTCCCAATGGAGGAGTTAGAGTGAAGACTGTTGGAGCTGAAAGGGTCCCATGAGGAGAGCAACAATACCAACCAACCAGAGCTCCCAGGGTCTAAACCACCAGCCTGGGAGCACTTAGGGAGGGATCCACGGCTCCAGCTGTATATGTAAGGGTGGAGGGCCCTGTCAGGCATAGGTGGGAGAAGAGATCCTTGGTCTCATGAAGGCTGGATGCCCCAGTGGGTGGGAATTTGAGTTTGGGGAGGTGGGAGTTGGGGGGTAGGTAGGGGTTACATCTGGAGAGAAGAAAGAGGAGGGGTGAAGGGATAGGGGGTTTCTGGGTGGGGTGGGGTGGGGAATGGGTAAGGGGATAACATGAAATGTAAATAAAACATCCAATAAAAAATGTGGTTATAGAAAAAAGTAAAAAAAGAAAAAAGGAAAAAAAAGAAAGAAATTAAACAGAGAAACTTCACATAGGTAAACCATGCTGGTCACAGAAGACAAGGATTATTAAATGATAATCCTAATGCTAGACACGATCCTGTGTCTATGAGTTATCAGTCAGGGAGTGTCAATGAGTTATCAGTCAGGGAGAGTCAATGAGTTATCAGTCAGGGAGGCCCCAGAGGCACCTAGCACAATGCAGGCTATTGACAGTTTTCTTGGTTCCCCACTATAATTATATGGTAAGATGCTATTGCTGAAGATGCTATACACTTTCATTGTAGAACACAAAGAAATACTAAATTGATCAGGAGACTCCCTCTCTGTTGTTTAGCTTTCTTACTGCTAGAAGATGCTATATGCAGGCCACTCAGGGAGTAGGGGGTGACATCAACGTTTTTACCCAGTTCTAGACCCTGCATGATATAGTCATCTTTCTGTGCAAGATGCTTTCAATCGTTTTTCAATACTTGCAAAACTGTTTATTGAAGTAATCATAATTACTTGAATAATACATAATAAATCGAATTCCTTCATTTTATTTAAGGTTTCCTCTATATGAATGGATTCAGACCTGGTCAAGTGAACATTGTCAAAAATCATGGATTGCCAGGGAGATCATAGTCCTTAGTAAAAACTTATAATTGTTCATTGTTTTTCCTCCTAAATATTCACATTAGCAAATGTCTTTTAGATACTTATCTTTATATTGCAAAATTTATGCTGTTCTCAAACCACATTCAGAGACGCATATTCCAACGGGCAGTAGTTACTACAAAGACTCTTAACTTTTCAAAGTGTTAAGAGTAAATGATTTTGAGTGAGTGCTCAAATATTCAGAAGACATCTGCATCATCTTCCCACCCAAAAGGCTCAAGGAAGGAATGTTGAGCAAGTGGGGTCTGAAAAATATTTAGGAGGCTGAGGATTTGGAAAAGTGTGGTGAAATCCTATCCTCTTGCCATGGTTTGACTGCTACAAACACAGACTCATAGCAGCTGAAGTTACCTGAACAGGATTAAGCCAGTTATTAATTTCAACATGAATTGGGGAGGGCCTATTGAAGTACCACTCTTAGCAGGAGAGCTAGTGGGAGTTAATGACTGATGTATAGAAACAGTTATGGGGGGAGCAGGAAGCAGGGTTGGCTGTGGCAGGTTGTACATACCATGTACCAATGGATGATATGCACATAGGCAGCACTAACTGGATACAGTGGAGCGGAAAAAAAGAGAAATTCTTTTCTGCCGGTCCTGGTTTAGTGAGACACTTAATTATCTATATGATTTTAGAGATAAAGCTTAACTTCGTGAAACATAGTTGTTGATAGATAATAGATGATAGATAGATAGATAGATAGATAGATAGATAGATAGATGGATGATGGATAGATGATACTACATCTGCAGACAGGGATGTTCTTAGACAATACTGCTTTTTCTTTCCTTTTGCTTTGCCTATCTTTAGTAGTAAGTTTCCAATAGTCTTGTAGAATTTATTTAGAATCTTTCTAGTTTTTTCTGCTGTTTTAAAAAAAATGCTTAAATGATCTGACCAATGAAAACTTGTTAGCACACCTATAAAAGCCAGTTAGTAATGATGTTTCTCAGTTAGAAGCCTTTTAAAAAAAAACAAAAACAAAAACAAAAAACAAAACAGTTACCTGTTATAACTTTTGTAAGTTCTACAATGCCAAGAAAATCTAAACCCACAATCTCTTAACTCTACTCCATTCTACTCTATAATGATACTAATGAGGCAAAAACTCATCAAGCAATTTCAGGCAAAGGAATAGAACTGTATGACTTTGCAGAGTATAAATGTTGTAATATTATATTGCCCATATTAAATTCATTCATGCTTTTCCAAAAACAATGCTAGGAGACCAAGATTGATATTTTTCCTTTGCTCAAAATTGTCAATACTGTAATCATAGTTGTATTATAGTAAAATATTTACTCCATTTTCAAACCGTTTTAGCCTTGAGATCAACTGTATTTAATTTTTTAAACTTTCTGTTATGGAAAAATTCAGCATCAGAAAGAGGTTAGCATAATGAACTCCTGTATTTCTCATTTCATTTTAAACCATTATCAAATTGAGGGAAAGATTTGCTAACTACCAACTCAATCACTTTTTTCCAAACCCAAGAAATATAGAAGAATCTGTCTCAAATATGTTGATTCTTATGGCATGGTCTGGTTGGATGTTGGTGGTCTTTAAGGCCCCTTTTTTGAGCCATTACCACAATAATTCTGAGATGCCTATTGCCATTTTCTCCCCATCTTTTTTTTTTTTTTTTGTAAATAGACTGGAACTTCTCACTTGCTGTGTTAGATGATATAAAAAAAGGATTGGATTAAAATGTAGATTTGAGAATCTACTTCTAATAAGAAAAGCTACCTTTGGGAATCTCTGAATTCAAGGCTAGCCTTGTCTACAGGACACATTCTTGTATAGCCAGGGCTATGCAAAGAAGCCCTGTCCTGAAAAAAGAAAGAGAAAGAAAGAAAGAAAGAAAGAAAGAAAGAAAGAAAGAAAGAAAGAAAGAAAGAGAGAAAGAGAGAAAGAGAGAGAAAGAAAGAAAGCAAGAGAGAGAGAGAAAGAGAGAGAGAGAAAGAGGGAGAGAGTTATATTTCAAAGAATTAAAAACATGGAAAAACAATGTCACATTTATCATTTTATTTTATTTCTTTAGAAATTATAGCTACCCTAATAAAAATCCATTAGGGGCCCAGATAAAGACCAGTCACAGAACTCTTGTTTAGGAAGCATATGACCCTGAGTATCTTGGTGCCACAAAAATTACATTAGCATATAGAGATGGTTAGTGATATTTTAAATCAATTAATAAATATTTTGTTTTATTTTGAGATCTAAATTTCTAGAGATTAATTAGTATTAACCATTAAAAATAGCATCAGGGTTCTCAATAACTTTTAGTAATATAGGAAATCCTGAGACTAAGAATGTAGGAAAGTAATCTCATTTCAGCACATATTTAAAAATATTTATCCATAGCTCTTGTAGTATTAAAAGATGCAATATAAGCTTCTGGAGGAGAAAAGTTATCAACAGTTATAAACATTATGAATTACAGAAATGACTAATGGTGAGATGCTCACAAGTGTACAGTAATACACAAATATCACAAGAGGAACAAACTACATTCTGGTTGGATTTAAGGCCAACCACACAGGATGCATCTCATGCGTAGTACTGTTAACTAGGCGAAGAACCCATGGCTGGGAAGGCTGTAGACCCTAGGAGAGAATTACTAGGATTATTTTGTCAAATGGACATGGTATCATACTGACTTCTAAATATTGTTTTTCATGCCCATGGATTAAGGCTGCTTTCACCCTACACCAGAGGGCTTTCTTTATGAGGTTGATAGTGGTTAATATGAAGACTCACATCTAGACAAAGGACAGAGAATAAGTGACAGAAGTGTTCATCCCTAATTAAGACATCTGTATCATACACGTGTCCATCAAAGGCTCAGGAAACATGTAGGAAAAGGCCAGAAATTTTATAAGAGCCAGAGTTTGGGGGTGACTACCATGAAGTGCTGGTTTCTGGACAGAACAGGGCTTATATTCATGAACTCACAGAAGCTGTGATTTCAAAGGCAGAAAACAAAACAAACAGGTAGTAGGAAATGTAAGAGCGATTAACTTCAGCTTTTAAAAAAAATCGGTATTTGAGAAGAAATAAAAGCATTTCATAATCCTGTGGGGCCCAGACAAAGAGCCAGCCAAATCATGAAAATTTAAAATATAGAACCCAAGCTTTTTGTTTAATAAATCTGTCCTGAAAGCCAATGTTCTTTGTGTCATTTTATTTTATCCCACATAAGGTTTATTTGATTGATTTTGTTCTTTAAGATCAGGCTGCTTTATATGATACATTGTGAGGCGCGCATGTAATCGTCTCGCCAGCAAGAACGCACGCACACACATCAAGATCCTTCCGTAGGAACACGTTTATTCCCAAAAAACAAAATGGTGGAAGAAGACGCCAGGCCCGGAAAAAGCACTGCTTATATACCCTTAGAGCGGTGTATTCACCTCTGATTGGCTGCTTACTCATTGCGTGCCAAAACGCCGTGGGATGGGCTTTAACTTTGGCGGGCTTTTACCATGGCACATGCGCAATTTACTTGTTTACTAGGAAAAATACTGGATGTCAGTGCCATCTTCCAATGGCGGATTTTGCCAGCACCCGCCGCGGCTTCCTACAATACATTTCATAGCAAATTTATATAATTAATTCCTCTAGAAAGCAACTATTGATTATCCAGAATCATGCCCAGTTTCTAGCCCCCCAAAAATGTTATGATGTTTTAAGTATATACTATGTGGGGATGAGGAAAGGAAAGGGTAAAATCGTGTAAATATAGGAAAAGGAATGCTTTTAAGACAATTATTAAGACCATGCAGACTGTATTAAAGTGATCCTGAAAACAGAAGCTCAAATGATTTAGAGGACCAGGGAGGGGAGAGGAGAAAAAAAGAGGAGGGGAGAGGAAGCCAGATAGATTCAGCTACAGGTGTGGAAAGTGGGGAGAGGTGGTAAGTAGCACGCTCCTGAGAGAGAGAGAATTTTACCTGAGTCATGTAAGGTGTGACAAAGAGCAGTGGGAAAGGGACCCAAGGTGAGAAGGGACTTGGATGTTTGACTAAGCAAAGAGCTTAAGACAGTGGGTCAAGAAAAGCTAGCTTGAGAGATGACAGCGGTAGTCCATTGGGTTTAACAATGTCCCAAATGTGGAGCCTTTCAAGATCACAGAACAGATAAATACCATAAGGATTAACTCTAGCAGTGTTTGAGAAAATACTGGTGTGCAGGGTGCAGAATATGAATGGACAGAATGATAAAAATGTCACAACACTGAAAGCAATAAGATGATTGGTTTAGAAGACCCTCCATGCTCACCCATGTAAATTGTGTGTGATTTCAGTTAGCACCCTCTTCACTTGAAGTTCAATTCATCAAAAGATGCTTCTCAAACTAAAATCTTAACCAAGTCCCACTGAATCCAACATTGCAGCCAATAGTTGCACTTAAATGATTTGTCTAACAGAAGCTGTAAGTCTTACTACATATCTTTCCTGATTGTGTGCCATGTCGGTACACTTTATTACTGTCTTCCCAATTGCTTGGGTGAGATTTCCATCACCTAATTCTTTCACTAACATCTGCATTCTCAATATGAGTAATTATCAGTCCCCATCAAAAATGCTCTGGGATGCACCTGAAAAATATATACCATGTGTATTCATTTCTACCATACTCATCCTGGGTCAAGTTATTAGATGCTATCTTTATTGCAAAAGTCTTCTAGGTGGTGTTTCCCTTCATGTATGCTCCTCTTCAATCTACACAAAACGCACTAGTAAAACCATTAAAACACAAAGTTTTGCTTCAATTTCCTGCACAACATTGCCAGGTCCTTTAAAATAGGGAGATTTACAGGCAAACCCTGCACGTCTTCTACCAATAATCATTCTGAGGTGGGAACAGTAACTTCTCAAGCCCCTCATGCTAGGAGGACACCTTGGGAGCCCCTACAGAACGAAATCTTCAAACAGACCACCACTTGACCAGAACAAATACACATACATACATACATACATACATACATACATACATACATACATATGCAAGTCACATGGTTCTCTGCATTTGTCCTTCCTTGTAGATCCTAGAGCTGGTATCTGAAGGCACAGAATGGTTTTCTAGAAAGCTATCTTTCTGGTGGGGTCAGGAAATAAACCCTTTCCTGCTTCTGCTATCTTAACTGGGCTCTCAAGGGAGGTAAGTGGACAAACGTAGTCTGTTAAGACCCCTAGAGTCAGGCTTCTGGCAAAGAAATCTAGGGACACTTGTCTCAAACTTTTCAGTAGCCTTTCATTATATTTATGATAAAAAAAATTCTTAAGTCTTTGCCCTCCTAGTCTATAAAGTTTGATAGGATCTGTCCCTGTCTTTTCTCTGATTTTTTTTTCCATTGACCCCATTCCTACTCTAAATTTCTTCTTTTAGATTAGACTAAGACTTATCCCTTCTTAGGAGTTTTGCTTCTGGTGATACAGTGATGTCCTCTGCCTCCAGTTCTATGTAGAGCTGGTCACCATTCATTCATCTCAGCTGAGCCATCACCCCTTACTGAATTCATGTGTAAGCAGCAATTCCCATCATTTCCCTATTCATGGGAAACATTAGTAGTCTCACTTATTAGATTGTTTGCTTCTTGTTTCTTCCTATTACAATGCCACCCATGGAGGGAGTCTCACATCTGGTTTATCACTTTAAGCCTTCAGTATAAATTCAGCTCTTACTAAGTAACTGATAAATGAGCAAACAAAGTCTCTTTGTATGAATCAGTGTAACTGTAGGTCTAAAGAATCCTGACTCTGTGCTAGTCTCAGGGAAGGAAAGATATGGGAAGAAGGAAAAATATGTATTTTTCTGCATTTTGTGAGACAGCCTGGGGTTCCCTCTCTTAAGGGAAAATTTTATTGCCGTGAAAAAAATTGCAAATGGAGATTAAATTGTAAGGAATACTTGGAGAAATTTGTGGACAGTTACGCATCCATTCCATGGGTTCCATGAGCCTGTCAATAATCAGAAGTACTATCTACACCCTGGCTGCTGTGCTCCTGCTATAGAACAGAGGAAAAAGCTGGCTTTTGAACTATTGCTACAGGACTGATGGCTTGAGAGACAGCAAAGTCTGTGTTTCCCAGTGTAACAGCCTCTCTCACTCTCAGGTCCCAAAGGGCAGAGAGCAAGGACTGTAGAACCACAAACACCAGTGCTCTGACTTCTGAAGAATTTGCAGGCTCCGCATGAGTAATGAATTGGGCCTGGCATATCACATATTGCCCTTAAGATGAAGAAAAACAGAACAGGGGTGGTGAATGCCTGTGGGAAAAGAAGGGTATCAGCTCTCACACAAACCATCATGCACTGCATGGCTGGCTGAAACAGAAGTCTGGTAGAGAGAAAGGGAACTGAATGAAGAAAAAAATAACAAATGATTCTATCTCTTCTCGCTGTGTGGGGATAAAACATTACTTACTAGTTGTATCATGTGACAGTGTTAATGATACATCTTCCATTATCTAGATAGAACTGACTTTGATCATTAATGCCAGACCACTGAAGGGAAGCCAGTTAGCTTATAGTTAGTAATTAGTAGTTCAGACTCTGGATCCCACACACTCAAATGAAAGTTTTTATCATTTAGGGATATGACATCTCTTGCAGTAGAAATATTTTACTACCATTGTGTATTATTGCTTAAATAAAGTAGACAAATTTTTCTAATGATTTTTTCAGTATCTATATCATAGAGACTATATAAATAGTAGTAAATCATATGTAAAATATATAATTACTATTCAACTATACAACTTATGCTTTTCTTTTTCAAAGGACAAGCCTAACCAAAGTCTAAAAGTAAAAGCACAAATTTTCTACACAGAAAGTCTACCAGATATTCTGCTTTTAAAAGAAATTGATGAGCTTGGGAGTGGGTGGGTGGGTGGGAAGGGGAACACCCTCATAGACGCAGGGGAAGAAGGATGGGATATGGAGTTTCGGGGGACAGACCCAGAAAGGAGACATTTGAAATGTAAATAAAGAAAACATCCAATAAAAAAAGGAAAAAAAATGTTTTACATTTAAAAATATGTGAAACTCTAGTAATCCACTTGCTCTCCAAATATCTAGACTAAGCTACAAAATTTAAGCATTAAAAGTATCAAGTAGTAGGCTTGTATGGTATAGGTCAGTGACAGATCATATGCTTATCATGCTCATGCAATGGGTTCTATCTATTATTACATGGCACACACACATACAGAGAGGGATGTTATCAAACAGCGAATGATATTTTAATGCAATACACAAGTGCTGTTTTCCAATAACCAGCTTGGCAAAGAGTCAAAACTTTAATAATGTCATTGAAGAATGATAATGTATAAGGAAACCAGTGCTTTCACAGGCAGTTCTTAGAAACACAGCTAAATACAGAGTATCTGGATGACAAATTCTCGGTGTATGCTACACCAGTCAAAAATGCTTCCTATTGGATCCAGCAATTCCATTTCTAGGAACTTTCCCCTAGGAAATAACAGATAATTTCCATAAAGTTAGACATATGCAACTCATTTCGAAATTGCTTTGAATAATACCTTGGAAAATAGTTAAAATTTATTCACAATACATATACAATCTAGAACTTAGTTAAAGAAATCACCATAAATATTTTGCAACCACTAAGTGATACTATAGTTATATTGACTATCATTAAGGTGATCATGATTGGTTATTCCTTTATAAATAAGTTATAAAAGAATTTTATAGTATTATTTTATTTTGTTAAATATAGTTTTCATATCTATCAACAAAATGCTTAGAAAAATGCATTAAAATTGCAGACATATTATGTCTTCCAGTCTAGCATTTTTATGGGATTCCTGAGAGTGCAAATAAGTGGGTCTTTGTTTCTCATGCCTTCTCTTAAACTCATCTTTCTGTTTGTTTTGTCCAACTCTAATGTATTAGTTTTGTTTTATTTTATTATTATCTTTTAAAAGCCTCTTTGTCTTCTAGTGAGAGATGGAAAGGGAATGGATCTGGATGGGAAGGATGGGGAGGAAACTGGGAGAAGTAGACGGAGGGGAAACCATAGTCAGAATATGTTATGTGAAAATAAAATCTATTGTAATAAAAGGAAAAAAAATACTAAGTCTAGTTTTACATAGGATTTCAATCTTAAACTATTAATACCCACAACATACTGCTTTGGCCTGAAGTGGTCTCATGTTAAAGAATATATAAGTTGAGATTTTGGGTTCTATTTGGTTATGGGATTATTGTTTACCTGTATTTTCACTATGCTTTTATACTTCTAAACCTTCTAAAATGTTCAAATATTTTATGTTAACAAGAAAATACTTCATTTAATAGATATATGACAAGTATCCAGAAGGTAATATTTATAACTCATTGATATTATACTATTAGTGAATGATAACAGTGGGCTAGACAATATTTATAACAAGGTCTCTAAATTGTACTGGGTTCTTTTGCAGGGATCTATGTATAGGTTAATATTTTCCTGAATAGACATAAAACAACAGTTAGAAAGGAGTCAAAGCAAAGACGAAAAGCATTATGGTGCTTTTTGTTAAAACGCACATCCTAAAAAAGCAAAAGATTTGTATTAAAGCTATATAGAATACCACTACCATTTGTTTATCTAAACCTGAAGTCACTTTGCTTTGTCTTATTAGGAAAACCAACAGTTGCTATTAAGTTAATTCCTTTACCGAATGCTGAGAACAATGACTTGACCAAATAACACAGAGAACAATGTGCTTTTCAGGACTGGCTTGGAATTCTTCTTGTTTTGTTTTCAGTGTGTTTGTGAAGAAAGGATGTGTAGTCTTCTGGGACCAGTTTTCACTTCATAAATAACAAAAAGGGAGGCTAACTTACCAGAAGTCTATAGGGAGAAAGCATGATGCTAGTGAGGACTCTTTGGAAACCTACTGCTGTCACTACAAAGACAAAACTCGAAACAGAGGGACCAAGAAGTAACAAGAGGGGTTTTAAGGAACAAGCATAAACTCTGAGAATTCACGTCTTCTTTTAACAAAGCGGAACTCACAAACAGTGCTGCACTGCTTGCCTCTACATCTCTTGTCCTCGCTAACACCTAGCACAAGAGCCACCTGCATCTTGCCTGCCTTGGGTGTGTTGCTGTGGTTTCAGCAGCACTGAAATAGAACTGAAATGTTGGCATTAAGACTGATTTTTTTCATTCAAATTCCTTTTCTCCATGCTTTCAAGTCAATGTGTATTTAGTTAATGATGTTGATGCCATTTTGGACCAATAGAATAACCTTGGAGCCAAATATACAGCCTATTTCATGGTATGTTTAGAATCAAGCCTACGCTGCCAAAGCGAGGAAGGAAGCTGTGTAAATGTGAGGAGTACAGACAGCTCTTCTGGAAACTTCTACGTGTAAAAGGCTGCTCTGTCCATCTAGAATTACCTGATTTATCAGAAGTTGTTCATTCTTACATAAAAACGATTTTCTTTCTGACAGACTTCATGTTTTATGAAACAACTGAATTTGTTTTCACTGTCCAACATCCATGTGGAATGTGTTGACCAAAGCAACAATTGGCGACGATATTGACACACAGTGAAAGAATTTTTACCACTACAGATTATGTGAATTCTCTCCTAGTTGAAGGAAATACCAAAAAAAAAAATCTTAAAATGTATTCCAAGGCAATACTAAAATTCAAGTAGTAGTGGAAACTATATGACATATCCAATGTAATATATAGCATATTAGGATATAATGCATCTTAACAAACTAATTTGTACTATGTACTTATCCTATGTCAAGCTTTGAGCTAAGTTCTTTGTCTAATTAAATCCTGTGTATTCTGATGGGAAAGATGTCATTGTTATCTATATTTAGAAGTAACAAAATTTAGAGGGGTTAGGAAACTTAAACAAGGTTACAGACTAGCGTATGAATAAGCCAGAATTCAATTTCATGCAGTCTGACCTTTGAACTACTGCACTATTACTCCTATACCTGCAGTAGGTATTCAGTGAACTCTAGGTAATGGCGGAGAAAGATTTCTGTAGATTTCACCTTGATACCAGAGTACTGCTTTGAGATGCTGAGCTGAGACCCTATTGTGTAAAGCACTTTGGGAGAAGGCTGAATGTTTTGTATTCTTGAAGGTGGTTAATCATAGCAAATCTCAAGGAGTACTCCCCAAGCAAATTCATTGTACGAATAAGTGACTTCAACAAGGCTACTGAGAAAAGAATAAACACAAAAATTCAAAAGTATTCCTATATAATGCCAATGGAAATTGAAATTAAATAAATCAAGTTTATATTAAAACAAATTCATTTGCTTCAGTGAAAGTGATAAGCTTAAATATACACATAATAAAATGTAAATAAAATTTACATGCTAAAAATTATGAGATTTGGATGAAATAAGTCAAAAGCATGAATAAAGAAACTTGGTGTTTTTATTGGTGTCCACAGATTCAATCAGAAACTGATGGAAAATACTTGAGAGGGGAAAAAAAAGGTACATCTGTGCTAAATTTTCTTTGTTGGTGCCTAAATAATACACAACAATAACTACCATAACATTTGTGTTAGATAAGTCAACATGCATAATGTAGAAGTAAATTGAAGTATACAAGAGTTTACTGTACATTTTATATAAGAGACATAAGTATCTTTAAACTTTCGTATCCATGGGTTATAATAAAACCAATATCCCATGAACAAAGAGAAACATGGGTAAAGAACATAAAGACTTTCTCTGAAGACATATAGAGTATAATCACGATAAAATAATATTATCATCTTTTAATAAAATACATTTTAAGACCATTGCTACATGCCTATCGGAATTGTGACAATAAAATAATTGTGACAACAATTATTTGAAGACTACCAAATTCGTCAAAGACTGTGGATAAAACACAACACTCATATATGACTGGCACAAAGGTAACATGAGAGTTGGACTGTTGTGCCCATTCCTGAGCCCCAAAAGACCACCAAGGAGCCAGCTCCTATGCAATTGCACTAGGGTCTTATCATTTAAGCTTAAGCTTGGGCTCACAGCTGACCTTGATGCAGCAGGACAGAAGGTGAAGCCCCAGTCCTGTTTCAAGCAAGCATTTATAGAAGTAAGCAAACAAGCAAGGTGGTTTCTAGTCTGGTACACATCTGATTGGGGGCTATTGTGGAATTTTGTTGCCCTTTAAAATAATTGGCTGGTACTGGGAGCCAAGCCATAAACTTAACTTCTGCTTTCCCCTGATTGGTAGCTGTTAGGGAGTGAAGTGCCAGGGGCAGACTTGTAACCTGGAAACTAGTGCTAGATGCAGGCTTGCTGGGAGTAACTCAAGCTCAATCAGGGTCAGGTTCTCTAAAATGGAATCTGAACCCAAGATCTGGTCTCTTAGGAGACGTGTACTCCCCATAGGGCCAAGCAATTGCAGTTCTAGACCTGTATCCTAGAGAAATGAAGTCTTAATTTTATATGAAGGCTTCTCCATGAATACTTGTGGCAAATTTCTTCACATTAAGTAAAAATTAAAAATGTCCTACATATTTTCTAACAAGTGAATTGTTTAACAAACTAAAGTATAATTATAGAATGTATTCTCAGATGGAAAAAATTAGAACATAATGTCAATAAACACAAACGTGATAGATTCCCAGAGAACTACACTACATGCGGGTGGGGGAGCCCTCAAAGTTTATATATTCTGTGATTCCATTCATATAATAGTTTCAACTATTATAAAAGACTAACTAATAGAAATGAAGAATGTAATACTTATAAGGATTAAATAAATGATGCTATCCTAGTAACTTAGCTTGCTTTCTATTGCTGTGATACTGTTGGGGGTTGGTCTGGTGCTATGTATACAGATGCTAAAGTCTGAATCCCAAGATCTAGTGAATTCTCATATACACTGGCCTTTGCTGTGCAAGCCTTGGCCCCCAATTTAATTCCTGGTTGATCAATAAATGGCAGGGACTTATTTATAACTGGGCAGAATGGATAGGAAGGCGGGCCTTAGAATTGAGTGGGGTATCTCCAAAGAGACCACAAAGAGGAGAAAGAAGGACAAGACAGTAGGAGGTCTCCATTAGACAGGATGAACCAGGAGCACATGGCTGGGAGAAGTGCAACCTGAGGACAGACTGATGGAGCAAAAGCACACCAGGGAGACATCAGATTAACAAGTGAGTGACATTACATGAGTTTTAACAGGTGGAGGAATTTATACAGCTCAGAGCCTGCCCAGCTCAGTGTCAACAGCTTTTAAATAAATTATAGTGTTTCTGTGTTGTTTAGTTGGGAACATACAAAAACAAGGTGGAGTAGAAATCTCCAAAAGATATTAAAGAATGAAAGGGGTATACTAAGCATCCAGAAAAATAAATACTTCAATAAAATACCAAGACCAAAAGTAATCTGTGGAGGAAAGGGTTTACTTAGATTATATTTGCACATCACAGTCCATTACTGACCGAAGCCAGGGCAGAAGCTGGAGAAAGAACCTGAAGTCAGGAGCTGAAGCAGAAACAGGAGCACTGTTTACTGGCTTGCTCTGCACAGCTCATACAGTTTGCTTTATGTACAGCTCAGCCCTCCTTACCCAAGGGTGGTACCCACAGTGGTCTAGTAATTACTAATTTAAAAAAACATCCCCCCATAGACATGTCTACACACCAATTTGATGGACATATTTTATCAATTGATGTTCCCTGTTCTGACATGACTCTATGATGTATCAAGTTGACCAAACAAACAAACAAAACAAATGAAAACAAACAACAACAATTAGCCAGCATATTCCATACTTAACTGTCAAGACAACCTAGAATCCTCTGAGAGGGGACTCTCAACTGCAGAATTGTTCAGATCAAATTGTCCTATAGACATGTTTATGGAGAATTGTCCGGATTGTTAACTGGTATAGAGAATCCTAGCCCTGCTATGGGATATGCCATACCTTGACAGGTGGTTTGGGTATAAAAATGTGAACTCATCATAAGCCTGGTAGTGAGCCAGCAAAGAGTGTTGTGCCCTGTTTTTCTCTTCACATTCTTGCTTGAATTCTCGCCCTAACAACCCTCAGTGGTGGACTGTGACCTGGAAGATCTCATCTATTGTCACCATCAGTAGCCATCAGGGTCTTGGGTAAATCCCAATCAACTCTTAAAACCTTTGTTTTGTAATTTGAGAAATAGGCAGATGAGAAAGCATTTGTGATAGGAAAACTGATTTCCAAAGCCTGTTTTCAACTTTAGTTCCTTTAAGACAGTGGCACTGGGTCGCATATCAGATATCCTCCATATCAAATATATACATTATGATTCATAACAGCAGCAAAATCATGGTTATGAAGTACCAATGAAATAACTCTATGGTTGGCAGTAACCGCAACATGAGGAACTGTATTAAAAGGTTGTAACACTAGAAAGGTTGAGATTCACTGCTCTAGGGCTTCTCTTCCCTGTAGTAACTATCCCCATGGAATATACCTTTCTCTTTACTAATTAAATTAAATGCATGAAGCCTATCTCAAATTTGTAAAAATATTTATGCTTAAGTGTAGACTGGGGATCTTGCAAGTAGGCAAGGTCAATGTAGGCTTACTACATTTCTTAAAAGATCCATCAGCTCAACAAGGCAGCATTTCCCTTAAATTTTAGTTATTAGCAGCTAACTTAAGATTGAATTATAATTTCTTCTCATAGAAATGTCTGTAAAAGAAATATTTCCTTTCTAGCTGTTTGAGATTTCCAGAAGTCCCAACTTTTCCCATGCCCTAGTTTCACAGGGCGGGGGAATAACCCACACGTGTGTGGTGGGGCTTTTAATTCACATTAGCTTCAGGAATGTTAGCTTTGGCAGGGTTGTTAGGGCTAACATATTTACATGACATTCAGGGCACGTTTCTTCTGGTCTTCTGTCCTTCACAAGCTGATAGACAGCAACACTGTCTCAATAGGAATCTAATACTGGAACCTAGTCTAACCTAGTACATTCAAAAATGTTTCTTTAATGTTATTTCCTTTGCCAAAAAATCTGCAAGCTCTTAAAGAAATGTTAAGGAAATAAAGCTATTATTTATATACCACATAATATTTATGTTTGCTAGGATCTTTCTTTATACACTCTTCTGAGTTTAAATTGCAGAATTATCAATATATTCTTTAAAATAATAGAATGACCTAATACCAAGTACGTAGATCATATTTTATAATATAGATGAAGCTATGGACTAGATGAGATTTTGGAGTGGCTATTCTCATAATCTTATTATTTAACTACAGAACTAATTGAGATATGTAAACATAAGGTTGGGATCTAGATCTATTCTCTGCCTTAAAAAAAATAAGACATTGAGCATTATTGTGAAAAAAATTTGAAATTGTCATACTTGAGTTCTACACGGGAACGTAAAGTATGTGTTTTGTTCAGCTCAAGACAGCATACACCCTACCTTTTGACATAATCCTACCATTGTAACATAATATCAATATCTACAAAGATTATTCTTGGGAAACTCAAAACCAAGTTATTTTTTAAAATTACAAAAACGACAATGTTTCAATTAAGTAAATTGAGGATTTATGTGGGGTTGCATTCATAGCTATTTTCTGCCTCACATGGCCACATGCAGTTAGCAGTCTACGTGTTGTCCATGTCTGCTTATGGCATTTATCGATTACAAATTTTTACTGAAATCCATCACTAGTCTTGTCATGGCTAATGTAGGGAGAGACTAACAGAAAATGAACTTAACACACAGTGTTGAGCTCTACAATGAAGGTAAATACTGTAGGAGGTCACAGGCATGATACTGGGTTTTAAACTCCAAATCCCATGTAACCAGGGGCATCCACTGCCCTATATTATGAATATCACATAAGTCCACAGTTTCCCTTCATTGGGTTATTGGTATGCCAGTAAGTCTTCTGTAAACAGCTGGTAATCCAGATTAAGACAGACTCTGCCGAAAAGACAGATTCACTCATGAAAATTGCTTGTACAATCTTTGTTGCTCTCGGTAACTAAGCATTGCTGGGGGCAGATGTAGCATTAACGGCTGATGCGTATCACAGGCTTAGAAGAAACTGAACTCCAGAGGTCACTCTGTGAGATGTTCACATTTAGAACATCAAATTTCTCCCTGTGAAATTTCTGAGGTTTTTCTTCTTTCCCTAATAAACCAGACTGATAGATTTATATAGTTTACAAACTTATCCTGAACAGACAAAGTTAAAACCAAACTGTATTTCCTTATAAAACCTGCTTCCTGAGAGATGTACAAATAGACATCCTAAGAAAGTATGTTGAGGATTTTCTTCTCCAAAACTTATTATTCAACATAGAGAGCAACAGGCTTCTTGAAGTAAAACTGAGTATCCTTAGTGTCCAAAGTGACCTTAGGTTTCCCCATGTAAAACCCAGCTCTTTGCACTCCAGACTGTTGGACAGTGTTCGTGTCTGGTTTGTCTGATTTGATTATGAACTCCTCAGGCAAGAGCTTTGTCTGATTCCATGTTCCCTACAGTACCTAGCTTGTTGCTGGCATCCCCCAATGCCAAGGAACATTCAGTTAAGGTTACTGTCTTCCTTTTGCCCATGTCCTTTCTGACCTGTTATTTCATATTTGTGTCTGGGTACAAGCTTCCTGTGTTACTGAATCACTTTTGGGCTGATCTTCTCAGGAAATTAGGGCATGAGGTTGAATGTTTTGCCACTGTGAGTTTGAGATTTGGGCACATACACGGCTGAAATACGCTAGGCTACCCAAAGGGAAAATGTTTCTAAAAGAATCCCTTTTGTTCAGTGTTCATGGGGGTCTCTGTCAGCCATGAATGCAGAGTGGTTAGCAGATAAAAGCAAAATCCCAGCAGGCCCCTGAATGTAAGCATTTCACTACAGTTTCTCTGTTCCTTAAGGAAAATATCCAACTTTTTGTTTTACTAAAGAGTCTTTGAAACTGGATTTTTAAAGTTGTAACTTTTTTTTGTTGTTCTGGTGCTAAATTAACAATGAAGTTTCTCATCATTATATGTGAGACACTCAGTTGGTTTTAAAGTTAGAAGTCAGATGTTATATATGGGGTTTCACAGCCTAAACATAAAAGAGGATGGTTCAGTACAACCTCATCTCCTTGCGGCTGGGAATGGAAAATGTCTCCATAAAGAGAAGTCTTTCATTCTGTGTTTTCTTTTCTTGTCATTTAGTACGCCTTGTGTTTTCTGCTGAAAGTTAGACGTGATATATTAGGTAACAGGAACTTAGGTAAATATGCATGTAGGGTGAGGTCTTCTGCTAATCTGAGTAGGAGTTAGACTGTATTTAATGTTTTTTATGGCAACATACTAGAGACGGTACACGTCTCTGTTCCTCTTGCTTTTGTTTCTTCTGTTCCTCAGGAGGCTTCTCTAAGATTTCCTGACATTTGGATCTTTAGCCTTCAATCTCTAGTGTCCTTTGGATGTGACAGTAAGGTATTGAGGCAAGGGTCAGGTGAAGTATTATAATCTATCTCATCATGAAATTTCAGTCACATCATGGGCTGAGCTCACTGGGTTATAACTTTAATGAGCATTTCTTATTTTTACTGTCATCAGTCTTAGATCACACAAAACAGTTGAAAATGCTAGATTTGAATAGGTGTCATTCTCTCAGGTGAGCTTAGACTCTGGTAAACCCTGAGCCTGGAAAGGAGGTCCTAATCACTGGAAGCTCTGAAGTGTCACTTGAGTCCACTTGAGTCAAAGCCATAAAGGGCTTTTGCCTCCTTCTTACCTACAGTTGGCTTCCTGAAGATAAGCTCCAAATGTGTGGAGTGTCTAACAACAAGTTGCTTTGAATTTTGTCATTCTCATGCTACACTTGACTCAGCTCCCAACAATTCAGCACAACTACTTTGTAAATGCTGGAAATTTATGACTTCTGCATAGAAACAGATCATAGCTATTATTCTCAGAATTTGTCTAATATAGGAGTAGTGGCTTGACCTTGAACTCCATTCCCTACTAGATATATGAACTCTAATAATTGTTTTGTTTTCTCAGAATCTATACTATAATAACAAAAGTAATTTCCAAGTATACATTGTATTCTAACATTTTTTTGTTTTTTGGGTTTTTTTTTATTAAATCAAATCATAATTTTTACTTATTCACACAGGGGTTATACACACAAAAAGGCAGGACATGGGAAAGGGGATGACACTGGAGCGTGGGTGTTCAGGGGGAATAGAGATATCTTTCAGAACAGAGTATCGGCTGGGTGAAGGTTCAGGGGACAGGTCACTATGACTCTGCCTATGATTCACTTGTCCTTATCTAAGTTGGTATTATCTGCCAAGGCTACCTATTTACAAGGTCTATGACTACTCAGGCTGGTAAATTTCCACAAAAGCTGCCTGTTTACAATAGCTTATAGCCCTCTGATTCAATGTTTTTCCACAGAGACCCAAGACTTGGTGTTAGTATACGTGTATGACAGGCCTATTGCTGATTTTAGGCCTATGGCTGATTTTAGGCCTTCAGTGTATAAGCAGGGCTGCCCCTGACATCTCCTCCCTTCTCTAAGTGTAGAAGGGCTGTGGCAATTCTAATCTTGCGAAAACTTCAGGGATAGAGACCTGACCTCCAGTAATTGAAGGGGACTTTGTAATGGCTCTGGTCCCCCTGTCGTTTTCCAGTGAGGCATGAGGGCCATACCCATCTCGATGTCTTTTTCCTGGAGAAGGGATACTTTTGACATCAACCCCTATGTAATCAGGCTTGTCCCTCAGGGAACCCACAGAGATATTTTTAACTTTTGTTTATATTCCCTTGCAGTGCTTAGCCTCACAGCCTAAGCAAGAATTTAGATCACCAGTCAAAGGAGGTTCTGGGTGGTCCCTCTCTGCTTGGTCTAGGGGCAGAAGACCCCTCTTTTAGGTTGGGTGGAGATGGGTTTTGGGAACACCCTGGATAGAGTAACAACCTCATCTTGAGTCTTGGGGTCCTCCATAGCTAACTTATGATAATGTATCAGAGTAGATTTTGTTACCAAATTATTTATCTGTTGTTTCACAAAGTTAGTCAGCTTATTTAAGGCCCAGGGACCAAAAGAAATAAGCAAAAATAACCCAATTAATGGTCCAAAGATGGGAGGAAGTAGGTTTGACAACCATGGAGAGGCTAAAAACTAATTCTTGTACTAGCACTCATCTTTCTCTTTCTTTCTCTGTCTTTTCTCAGGGCCTTCTCTGACCTTTTTCATGCTCTCTTTAACCATCCCTGTTTTGTCTATGTAACATAATTTTTAACAGTCATTATAAATTCACATTCTTTTCAATTTTATTATTCTTAATGACAAAATTAAGTGAGTAAGACAATTAAGATGGATAACAGAATCTAGCATGAATCCATTGATTAAGTCTGGTAATCATAGGCCGGGTGGTGGTGGCACACGCCTTTAATCCCAGCACTTGGGAGGCAGAGGCAGGCGGATTTCTGAGTTCAAGGCCAGCCTGGTCTACAGAGTGAGTTCCAGGACAGCCAGGGCTACACAGAGAAACCCTGTCTCGAAAAAAAAAAAAGTCTGGTAATCATAAATAATATTTTCAAGTGTTAGAAGAAAAATGAGAAAGTCATATATGTGTGTATGTGTGTGTGTTTATGTGTTATGGTTTGAATATGTCACCCAAGGATCATGTGTTGACAACTAAGCTCCCAGTTGGTGGTGCTAATGAAAAGTGGTTGGTCATGAGGACATAAATGTCATCAATGGATGAATCCATTGATATGTTCAAGGTTAAATAATAGTTCATTGTTAAAAAAGATGCATGACTTTGAAAAGTCTCTGTCTGTCTTTCTCTCTCATTGTTTCATTCCTTCCTTTCTATTTTCCTTCCATTTTTCCTTCCTTGTCACCATAAAGTTAACAACTCTGTTTCACTTTGCACTCTGCCATGATATACTACTTTCCTATGGCTCTGAAGGAAAGGAGACAGATAACTGTGAACTAAAACCACTTAAACCATGAACCAAGACAAATTTTTTCTCCTAATTGACAGAAGGGATAGAAAGACAACTAGCACGAGATGATAAAGGCAAAAGAAATAACAAAATTTAAGTACAAGCATCTACTAATACCGTAGTAATAATTGCTTCAAGCTATATGGACATTTGACTGTAATGATTAGTGGATAAAAATGTTATGGGATTGGAGTCATTGGAAAATAAGATATCTATCTGTATAGTCTCGATGTATCAAACAGATTTCTTCTTATTCACAAAAGAAGAAGAAGTGTGTTCACAATGAAAGATGCAGTGAACACATTACAAGCAAATGGTATGAGTTGGTTCCTCAAAGCAGGGTTTGTTGATTCCATGCACCTGATATAAGGCTCAGTTGGAAGCAGTACTATGTCTGATGGTTCGACCCACAAATGTTTTAGCGGAAGCTAGTTAGTTATAAGAAAATGTTCATTTAGTGGACACTATATATAACAATGATTTGGATTTTTTCAAGAGAGGAAGAAAAGAACTAGAAATAATTTTAAGATAAAAAAAAAGCAAAGGAACTCTACACCTAAGTGATGTACAAGATCTTCACTGGATCCTGGGAAGAGGGCATGAAAAGGGATTTTATTGGGTTACTTTGGAAGTTCAAATATGAGCTGTGTTTAAATAATAGCATTATTATCAGTGTTAATTTTTCTTAGCTGTTTGTGGAAGAGTGTTCTCTTTTGGGAGAGAAAATATTTTACAATGAACGTCTTGATATCTGCAATTAACTCTTAAACAGAAGGAGGTTAACAATCAACAATCTACATTTACTTTTCTATAAGCCTGACCTTTTCAAAGTAAAAAGTAAATATTGTGAATATCAGTAATAATAGTCAGTGCTGAATCATGTAAGTATCATGCATCACACAAAATAACAATTAATCTTCCCTTTCACCCATTAATACATTGAAAACACAGTTGGTATATTATATTGAATTAAGTGTTATCAAATGATAGTCCATCTACAGAAAAATAATCAGTCAACATTAAAAAACCAAATGTAGACAGATAAGACTGTTGAAAAACACAGAATTTACAGGGCTTTTGGAATATCATAGTTAAGAAATTACAAGTAAAGTTTTGGATAAAATAAGCTCACCTATATAGCATTTGTTGCTGAACTGTAAAAATGCAACTAAATAATTAGCATGAAATATAGACAATTGCAATTAACTAGTCTTTGCTTTTTATTTAGCACTTTGCAGAAGTCTATTTTCTTTTAACTGCTGTCATTTCACTATACCGGTTACTCTGACAACATGGGAAATAATGAATACATACACTTAGGCTTGGCTCTGAAGCTTGCCCTAAATAGGACACTTTTAAAGTCACCTCTTCTGCAAGTGATGGCAAAGTGATTAAAACTACGGGAAATGCCAACATAAAGGTCATGCTGGGTACTGCCAATTGCCAGAGCCCTTTGTGAAGTGCCTGAGTGAGGCTTTTATCCTTCCTTCTCATATCCTCTGCTATGGAGTGTTCCAAGGCCCCAGGGAAAGGCTAATCAGTTTGTGCACAGATCATGAAGGGCAGAAAATTAGCTCTCTTGTCTATCTGTGGTAAAATATCCGACTGCACTGAGACACATTTTAGAGCAAATTCCATTTCCATTCATGTCATTTCTAAATTATCTACTCCTTGAGGAATTTCAGGAGCTTGGTTAAAAGTTAATCAGCAGTAAATGCCCCTTCAGCACTGCTGAATATCCTTAAACATTGTAACAGTTAACTCACCGTCTTCCCTGCCAAACTGCAGGAATAAGTAGTCTAAAAGTACATGCCCCAACTGGAGAGCAAGACAAGAAGCAGGAAGAGTAGACAAGACAACAGCCAGAAAAGAAGAGGCACTGCCCCTCCAAATCATGCCCTCCCTGACATGCCCTATCAATGGATACTAGAAACTGAGGGAAGGAGCAGTCTTTCTCTTATGAGAAAGGAGCCCAGATGAGATTTATAGTGTGTCTGTTTTGTACAGAAGTATGATATTTGCAGCTCAGAACTGAAGAGAGGAAGAACTGGAAGCAAGGCTTTTACTAACGTCCAGGAATTTTTCTTCAGTTCCTGCTCCAGCAGAGAAGCTCCTGCCCTGGGATGAGTGCAGAGTTTGAGACCAAACAACCTGCAATTTCTGGGCTATTTCCTGTGCCTTGAGACCGTGGGATAACACGTGGGCTTTTGAGTTGACAACTCAAAGTTACAACCCCGTTTCTAATGTTGCTCTGTGTTTCAGTTGAAATCACTTGATTTCTAAACATCTATTTTAGCATTTTATTTTTATGCTGAGAATTGAACTCAGGGCCTCACCAATGATTCAAGTATCTTAGAAAAGAAACAAAGGTGGGGAGATACTCTTGGCTGCCTCTGGAACGAGTATGAGGTGTAAGCTCCTGTTCTGATGGGCTACGGCCATATCTGACAATGTTAAGAGCTCAGGATATGAGGCTATCATGAAGTGTGACACGGTCACAGCCATTGGAGGAAGTGTGAATGGTGGTCTCTTCTCTTTGAACCTTTCTAGGAGTAGGCACCTGGGTCACAAAGATGTGTTGTTTACCTTGCTCCATCTCCCTTTATGTTCACATGTTCCTACCATGAACTAGACAATTAAAAAAAAAGGGACCTCTTTCCTACTTTTTCCAAAATTAGCCCTCATATACATACAATTTGGGTCTTCACTACTTGGACTAACCCATCAGATGCCTAAATTTTATTAGAAATATCTGTTTCTTTCCAGTGAGTCAAACAGAGGTTTTGTTGTAGATCTTTCTTTGTTCTACACATATGATCTATCAGTTGGTCTAATAGAGGTCTAGTGTAAATGAGGGGTATTTTGTCATCTTAGACTTTTACTGTTAGAAGTGTTTTTCAAAAAGTAGTGTAACTTAGGAATATTTGACGATGTGAAATAAAGCATCAATCCTAAGCAATGGGAATTTTCCTTCACAGATATTATCAAAGCAATTCAATTTTTTTCAAACCAAAAAAGAAAAGAAAAATGTAGCAATCTTAGATTTAAAATGGAAAAACCAAGAGTCGTGACTCGATATAACTTTTGTGTTTGTTATTCCCTAATTACAAAATTAATGTATCATCTCTAATTATCAATGGTGGGATGATAATTAATTCTATATCTTTTCCTCTCAAGTCCTCCCATTTAAAAAACAGGGGAGGAGATAGAAGACTTTGTGTAAGCAGACTATTAGTTCTTCACAAAAAGAAATACAGTTGCTTTACAGCTAGGTGAAAATTTGTCTCATGTTTCAGTCATACATATCTGGGAACAGGGTTTGAAAAATTCAAATTAAATTTCCCAGTCTATTCATTATAGAGTCCATGCTAAGGGCCTTGGGGACACAGACTTTTCAGTGCCTCATCATGATTGTCACATTCTTAAGCTATGAGTTTCTCTTCACTAAAATTCATTAGTATTCTAAAAGTATAGGTTTTATAAAACCATACACAACATTTCTTTTAGCTGGGGTTCTTTATCAGCAACAGGTCATATTAAGAGTTGTTTGGGAAGCTTGTGACTGCCTTGATGTCATCAAGGCTATCTTTATCATCACTTTCTGATTTACTATATCAAAACCCAAGGTCAAGCCAGTCTATAACTGTATCCACTGTGTATATCATTCAAATATACTTGGGTCCTTCATTCCTAAGAGTTGGTCTAAGCTTAAATCTGATGATATCTTCTGTTGCCTCAATTACACTTTATCTACCTAGGTACCAAAATTTAACACAAAGTCTCCAATCCTTCATTACTTTCAGCTGTCCCAAGAGAAATAATTTTAAAAATGTTTACAAATTTCAATTTTTTTCAAATTTCTGAATAAAAAACTCAAACTCTGATTCTGTGTATTTGTCTTTAATGATTTACTAAGGATCTCAAAAAGAAGTTGTTTATCAATATGTCTTTGAAAGAACATGAAAATGTTTAAGTGTATGCATTCATGTCTTAAGATCTTCTGAGACAGTCACATTCTTCATTTACCCTGAATTTTTACTCATCTATGTTTTGATGCAAAGACAAAGAAAGCAGCCTTCCCTCTCTTTTCCTTTCTGTGTCTATATACCAACTCAAAGATTCCCAAGCAAGATGCCATACTAGAAATAAACACAGGAAACTTTCTTTTTGGCAATACATTCTAAAAGCAAGACTACGTCAATAGCCTTAAAGGTAGAAAGAACAGCCAAATATTTTAACTTTTGTTAGAAAGTCTAAATTGAAATATGGTCATATTGTAAGTTTTACCATCTTGAGTTTCTGGGATAAATCTCCATGGAGAACATTCTTGGGCTGGTACCCCTGGGAGAAGGCTCCCTTAAATTCTTCACAGATGGGCCCTGGACACAAGCAGCTGTTCTGCATGCCAAGGACATGAAGAGAGAGGGAACTACCAAGCTGATTTCTGAGGAGGCTGGCTCCCTACCCAAATATGGAAATCACAGCCAAGACCCTGCCTGCTTGTCACTTTTTCCTTACAATTCTGAGTCCGAATTTGAGCTCCTCTAGAGGCAGATGCTCATCACTTCATTACCAACCACACGTTCCTCAGTCTTCAGACATTAATTTACTTAAATATTTTATACTAAGGTATTTCAGTTAAAATGATGTCATTATTATATAAAAGTATAATAAATAACACTGATGAGCTTTCAAATTATAGTCCTTTAGAAGATAAATAACTTCTATCTTTCATAATTCTTTCGGACCAAAGTCTGGGATCTGTCTGCAGGGATCTATCTGTTCTCCTTCTAATCAGTATCCATGCCATCTCTAAATATCAATTTGCTCCTCCACATCTGAGTCCCCTTAACTGAAGTTCATATAAGTGCAAGCAAGATTATTATGAGCCTCCTGTGATTTTATTCACTTCAAAATTCATTTAGACCAGGGAGTAGTATCTCCTTTATATTAGCAATAAGCATGAGGGAAGTATTAAACATTTTTAAATAATTTATCTAAAGTCCTTTATTTGTGTTGAACAACTGTGAGAAAGGTGATTTTACACTCACTGGATTGTGAAATATTATCTTAATATAAAATGTTATTTCTAGTGGATAGGAAATTTAGTGTGTCTAATATGAAGATTGAGATTATTAATGACCACAGCTTAATTTTATTTTAAGACGTGATGGCTGGTATTTTCTCCCTGTTTGCTATCCTCAGATCAGTAGAGCACTTTCGGTTTTAGTTCTGACAACTCTCTTTTTACTTGTCCTGTGTGCTGGCCACTGTGCAAGAATATCCACCTAGCTACATGCAGTCATCTTTAGAAAGCTAATGTTTACTGGGTACTAGCCATGATATAAACTTCAACTGGTGTTTTTTAATGAGACAGTAAAAATATAAAAGACTGTTGACACTGTATCATGGATAATAATGACAGTGGTTAAAATAAAACAGGAATTAAAACTTATTTATTGGCATGTTTTCTATTAATGTAGGTAATATTATGAAGTCGACCCTCCTCAGAACTATCAACAGAACACCATCTTAACAGAATCAAACTATGAACTCCATAAAAAAAAAAAAATTAAAGCTAAGTAGGTCAGACTACTGACAGCCCTGGCACTCAGTTTACTTTTGACTGGGAAAGCATTCTCCACCATGGAAGAATGAAGGCAGTATCATAAATCTACCTTGTTGCTTGTAAAGACGTTATTTAATGAGAAACTTGGAGTATTTCTGATAGTATCAAACAGTTCTTCAAGCTTAAACTTTCTCCCCTTTCTTCCTCCATGCCCTTCTTCATCCCTACCATATACACACATAAATTTTAGCCTTCTAGAGATTAAAAAAGAAAAATTATAGAAAAAAAATATACACTTGTCAAAATGTAGCAAACAAATGGTCATGAGATACCCAGCCCTAATTGGTATGTCTATAATATGAATCCTATTCCTAAGGCTCAAGGGCCATTGTGGAAGAGAGGGAAAAGAGAATATAAAGAGCAAAGGAATGGGACACCTGCTTTAAAAATACTATCTTCTGGACATGAAAGGGGATGCTGCAACCATAAACAACATGGCTGTCTGCATGAGACCTGCACAAAATCATACTAACAGACATGCCAATATGAATGGGGATGGGGGGAATTTCATGAGGCTCTACCTTTCCATTGTAGACCAGGCTTCTCTTTAATCTCCTTTTCTGTTTCAAAACAAGGCTTGGCTGTACAATCAAGTTTCCTCATACCTTTTTTTCTTCTTTGAAATGTACATTTTGTAGTTTTATTTTCTGTACCACTTCCTTTCATTCATTTTTGAGCTTTATACAGGTGACAACTATGTGACAGGGTCAATATTAAGCCATCTTGACATCTCTGCCAAAGATTTTAGTCTATTTCTTTTAAATTTAGCCTCGGGCAGATTCTTAGGACAAAGGCGGAAAGATGCTACATTCGTTGCCAAAATAACACAAGAATGATCTCTAGCTCAGTTGCTAGTATTGTTCCTCTATGAGACTTCTTAGACTGCACTGCTGTAATCCACATAGCTCTCAGCATGTCTGCCTTTCAAGTGCTTGCTAAGGATGGACCATTAAGCTCTGGTTAAAACATTCAACTACTTTTCTGGTCAACAACAATCAAGACCTTCTACAATCCTCCAAAAGCCAACAAGACCAGCTCCTTTGTAGCAATAGTCTGGTCCCTAGTGACCAACTTCTGTCTTAGCTTCTAATGCTGTGATGAAGACTATGCCTAAAAGTAATTTAGAGAGTAAACAGTTTGTTTCATCTCACAACTCGAAGATCACACTCCATCACTGAAGAAAGTCAGGCAGGACCTCAAGGAAGGAACCTGGAAACAAGAAATAAAGCAAAAGCCATAGAAAGATGCTGCTCACTGGCTTTCTTTTTTTTTTTTTTTTTTTTTGGCTTATCAGCCTTCTTTATTATGCTATCCAGGACCACCTGCCACCTCCATACTAGCCAGTGGCATCACTGGAAGTAGACAAGGCCCTCCCACTTTAATCATTAATCAAGAAAATGCCCTTATAGGCTTGACTATAAGCTAATCTGATGGAGGTATTTTCTCAAACAATAAGGTTCCTCTTATAGTGTCACTTCAGCTTATGTCAAGTTGACAAAAATCCAACCATACGCTTATTTTTATATGCACTTAAAAAAAGCAGATGTCCTATGTGAAATCTCTGCTCTATAGAGCTGGATGCCACAATACACATACAAAGAGAAGTTGGGTACCAACTTTGGTAAGAAGGCTATATTCATCTAAAATAGCATATTTTCTACATTTACATTTCAGTTTGAGTTATTAATAGATTTTTCTTTTGTTTTATTTCATGTTGATTTTTTCCTAAAATACACAAAAAAAATATTTCAAAAATCTCTGAACTATTTCACACACACAAAGTTTGAGGCTGAAACTTTCCACTGTGAAGTCACTGGAAGCTGGCCAGAGTGCAATCACATAGAGAAGAAAAATGATAGTCGTATGTAACAAGTTAAGCCAGATGAAACCAGGGATGTCTTCTCTTTAATCAAGCATGCATGGACACACATGGGAACCTGAAGGAGTCTAAAAAGAATCATATTTAACTTGGACTTTGCGTGAGAACTCTCTCTTCCCTAATATGGATATTTTCTTTTACTTAGCATGGGTCAAGTCTCAGGAAGAGGTTATGCCTTTGAACTTTTCCTCCACAAATCAGAAAATCAAAGAAGTAGGTCTAGTTGGGATATTGACCATTATTCCTCTGGTCCCCTTGAATCATCTATGATGGTTTAAAGGGGCCTGCATACAAATAGAACCAAAGATATTTCTAAGTTTAACAGATGTGAAATTTTTCCAGTGTAGATCTCAGTACCTTATACTGTATTAGTAAACTAGACTATTTGCCTATGTTTCTACATCTTCTTTCCCATAGAAACTTTCAAGGGAATATTGGAGAAATCAAAGTAAGGATTTTGCTGATGGGCACACCTTTGTGTTGCCTCAAAATCACATATCTTCATACAACTAGTATTCCCTGTGGCATAATTGTGTCATTTGTCTCAACATTAATTTAAATAAATGCCAATGTTTTACTACTTTAAATGTTCTACACTTGAACAGTATCTATAATCCTAAATATCCAATTAAAACATCCATGAACTTTCAGAAAGAAGTAAAAGGAAGGAAGGAAGAAAGAAAGAAAGAAAGAAAGAAAGAAAGAAAGAAAGAAAGAAAGAAGGAAAGAAGGAAACCAGACTGACATCTACATTAATTGAGTAATGCAAACATTTCTTCCATTTGAGATTTAAGAAAAACAAAACAAAACAAACGAACAAACTAAAACCAGGCACCTCTTATAGCTCCCTGCTTCGTGATGCTTAGAGATCATGCCGTACTCTACCACTCTGTAGCCCTTTCCATGAAGTCTCACATTCTTTCCCTTGACCTATTACAGAAGTGTTGGACGTCTTGCCTTCTATAGTGCACTGACTCAGTTGGAAACAACTGCATCAGCTAACATGAATTTGGCCTGTTTGGAACATGCTAGCAAGGTTTTTCCACCTTAAAAATATTTTATAGCTAGTCTTCTGAGTTATTGTCTGCTCTAAGTCACTATCTTCCACCCAGTTTTCTTTCCATCTTACCATGTCCTGTGAACCACTTGAAAACTCATGATCTTTCAAAAATAGAAATGTTGAGGAATCCTGATGACCCGAGTACTCTGTGCTCACTGTGCCCACAGTTTTGTGTTTCCAGCTGTTCCCTGTTGCCTTACAAGCTCTATCAGAGGAAACACAGATGTGTAAAAGACGTGCAATTAGTTAGGTGTTTTAGAGTTCACGTTTACATTTCCAGACTCACATACTGTTTTGTCTAGGTCTTTGGGTGGTGAATCCAAATAGAGATATAGCTAAACATAAGCCTGGTGATTCCAAAGCTCCTTTCTTGTGAATGTTGACCTGGCTACTTTGTTTTTCTTTTGAAAGAATAATAGAAGCTAATGACATCACTAGAATGTTCTTTCTGAATGAAAAATTAAAAAAAAAAAAATCAGTCTACTACCTGTGGAAATTGCCAGCTCTGTTCTCTGAGAATACACAATTAAGACTGTAGGGCCAATGTTTGATCTACCTGTATTTATATGGAAGAGAGATCCCGATGCAGTCTCTTAGGAGAGGCTGCAATTAGTCATTGAAGTAGTTGAGCTAAAACAGCTGTATACTTTCTTCTCTTAGCAGTTGGGTCAGATCGAAATTAACCATTTTTTTCCTTTGTAGGTGACAATAACTGTGTGTTCAATCAAGTTGGTTTTCATAGCACACGGAGGAGTTCATTGGTGACAAGGGGCTCAGAATTGAGAATTAGCAGACTTAAATGGTTTTCCTAACATTCTATTTTATTTAATCTCCACCATTTAGCATGGGGTGTTAAATATGGTACTTAGAGGACACTAAGTATTTGTGGGGCAAATGGGCTAGTACCTGGATGTGAATGTTCTCTAAATCAATTGAAACCCTAGTCCTCAAGATTATGGTTATTGGAAGGCAGAGCCTTTTGGAAAATGATCAGATATTGAGGCTAAAGCTCTCCTGAATGGGATTAATTAATACCATTCTGATTCAAGGAAGGTTACATGCCACTTCTACAATGCAGGAAAAAGCAAGAAGTTTCCAGGCATCAGGAGCAAGCACCTCCTAGACACAAGACCTTGATTTTACATTCCTCAGCTTCCAAAACTCTGAGAAATGAATACATGTTGTCCATAATCCATTAATTTTGTGGCATTTTTTAAATTCTAGCTACCTGATCAAACTGCTATGATTTTGTTACTCTTCAAATTTCATATGTTGAAGCATAGTGGCCATTGTGAGAATATTAAAAATCAAATTAAGCCATGTGGGAAGAGTCCCCATGGATATAATTAGGAATTTTATAAAAGAGGTTCAGAAACTAGACTTACTTTCTTTACTTTTCTTGCCTGTACAGAAGGAATTATTTGTGAAAAATAGGCCTTCCAGATACATTGATCCAGATATGACTTTATCTTGTGCTTTCAGGCTCCAGAACTATAAAAAAAGAAAGTCTTATTATCTAAAAATTTCTTAGTCTTAGGTATTTTTATTACAGTAATACAGGCAAGAGTAATACAGAATATATCTTCATATTGATATTTCAATACAATATAAGCAATCATTTTAAATATATTTATCTGCTGCTATCATCCAGCTATGGATTGATTCACTCAGTAAAATGCTTGATTTTTTCAGGCATTTTGTATAATGGTGCACGTTACTTGACTGGTTGAATATTTTAGGTGGCTTTGTGATAAAAGATGCTATGGTAGTCTTTAATATTTTCCAAAACTACTTCCAATCTCCTTAAAAACCTGGTAAATTTGACTTTCACTGCTCTTGGATGAAAAATGGTGAGTAGAAGCATCATGTGTTTGTTACACGACTTCAGTGGCTGGCTTCTGACTTGCTATGCTGTTCTTCTTCTCCTTAGTATACAAGCGAGTTCCAGGTAACAGCTGTTTCATCAGCCCCTATTCTAGGAATGAGGATAATAGTTGTTGGAACCTCAAATTGATGTGCTCTTGATTGAGAAGTTTTGTTGACTTATTCATACTTTTATAGCTGAGGTCGATGTGATGGAACTAATACCTAATTCCTAAACAGCAAAGGAAGACACTACTTCTGGTAAAGGAATGATCCAATATGCTAAAACAAGCAGCTAATTACTATAAAGACTGGAGACTTTACATCACAGAGAAGGCATTTTTCCCATTTTAATGGTTACGATCTCCATAGGGTGGTAAGTGTGTGAACAGACTGAACTGTGAGAGGTGAAGAAGTGTGGAGAAGGAGCATAGAGAAGACATAAGGAGAACTGACTTTGTAGGTCGATGGAAACAAGATGTCATCTTCTTAAAACAAAAAGCAGCTTGTACTTAAAATACTGATAAGAAACTGGTGACAGGCTGACTGGAGTCGAATAACCCAACAATCAAAAGGAAGACCATAAGGATGTTGCAGGAGATGAAATCCAGGCCCAGGTAAAAAGAGCCCTTTTGCTATAGTAAAGGAACTATTAAAGGCTTCATGACAGGAAGCTGGAAGACACAGGGATGTGATGACAGGAAGGTAGGGTGACATCACCTACTGAGGGTGAGGAACAGAATGTCAGATGACAGCCCCGTGAGAAAAAAACCTGTGCTATACATAACCATCTAAACTTATGGTGTTTTTCTTAAAATAGGACTTCAGATCACTCTTAAGTTCTTATTCTTTCCCCTAAATGCTACAACATTTTATATTTTAGTTACAAACTAGTCCATTTGATTTCCAGTTTCAAGAAAGTGATCAGAAGCTTCTGTAGACTGCTTTTCTGTTGAAAATTCACATCTAAATGTTGAAGAAATGTCTCATACTTAATAAAGACACACACTATTGCAAATTACAATATAAAAAAGAAAACTGGGTGTCTATGGAAATTTTAGAGAGTTGTTCAAACCTAGTGTTTGGTGGAATATGTAGCATTCATGGAGAACAAGTAAATAATCCTCGCCGGACTTCAAGAAGAAAAATAATCAGGAACACGAGTAAGCATGATAGGTGGACATCGAGCAAGTGGCAGAAGATAGAGATATTAGGCTGCGGGTGGCCACCCCAATCGGGAGCACTGATCAGGTAGGAGAACTTCCTGATCTACCACAGTAGAGTCGGAGGAAATTTATTTCTGAAATAATGAGTCAGGCACAGATGCACCAAACAGAAAGCAGACTGGACATAGGAACTGCTGAGATTGCTTGGTTTTCTCAAACTTCCCTTCTAACAGGGAAGCTTTTCAGCCTCCAGGACAAAAACTAGAAGAGCCACAAAACTGATCCATACATTTGTATCATGTGCGTGGAAAATTCTAGTCTTGAATTCAGTTGCTTTTGATGAAGTTCTCCCACCTGAATATCACATCCATACATGAAACTGCATGCATCTGACTGCTTCCTTACTCTTTTAGAAGACAAGGATGGATCATTGTTTGCAGGAGGTCAAATGAGGAAATGCTCCCCCATAGGCTTATGCATCTGAACACTTGGTGCCCCTTTAGGAGACAGTGCTTGGGGAGATGGAGGAAGTATGTCATTAGCAGTGAGTTTCGGAGTGTACACACCTACACCTATTGTGATATGTCAAGACAATACTGAGGTAAATCCACTTATTCTTGTTGAGGCCATTTTAGGTTTAAGTAGAATTTGATTTCCTTGGGGGAAAATTTGGTGGAAAACTAACGAATTCTAACTTAGCTTCTGTTAAACTGCTTGCATGTGCAACCTCCCCCTACAATTGCTTAGCAAGACAAGATGTAGATTTCACCTTTAGAACTTCTGTAGTCAAAGTGCCCAGGGCTACACTTAGTTCCCTGATACCTGGAGTTAGTCCCAGAGGCTGGAATAAAGACTTTCAATTGGCTATAAACTGTGTCTGAGTGATCCTCTCTGGAGGTCTCCCTCTAACACTACTTCTGGTTCCAGTTCTCAGTTTCCTGTATGCGGATGGAGATGTAATCTTCCTGCTGCCATGCCTCCCCTGACTTTATGGGTTCTCCCTCTGGAACCATAATTCCAAATAAAGCCTTTTATAAGTCACTTTTGGTCATGGTTATTTTGTCAGAGCAACAGAAAAGTTTGAATACACCACACATTCAAGGAAACACTCTAGGATGAAAGAGGAGAGATAAATCAGGCAAAACAAGCCAGTGGAAGTATTAGAGGGGACAGAGACTTCAGAGGATAACTACTTAAAAGAGTCAACATTTATCTTTTGGATATTCAGGAAGATGTAACTTTGAAACAAAGGAATATGTCATAAAAACAAAACAAACAAGTAAATGAATACCAGACAACTAAAACTTCAAGGAAAACTATATGGTATTGGGGAACTGAAGAGATGGCTCAATGGGTGAAGTGCTTGCCAGTCACACATAGGTCTGAAGTTCGATCCCCACACCACATAAAGAACATGCCTATAATCGCAACACTGTGAGGTAAAGTAAGAGAATCAGAATCATGCTCAGATACATAGAAGAGCTAGATTCCAGTCAGGCACTATGAATCTGGAGAGAGGGAGGGGGGGGGGGGAAGGGGAAAGGAAAAGAAAGGTAAAGGAAAGAAAATATAGAAAAGGAAAGAAAGAAAGGGAAGGGAAGGGAAGGGAAGGGAAGGGAAGGGAA
>NW_021621192.1:2277488-2323163 GCF_004785775.1 Grammomys surdaster
AAGGAAAGGAAAGGAAAGGAAAGGAAAGGAAAGGAAAGGAAAGGAAAGGAAAGGAAAGGAAAGGAAAGGAAAGGAAAGAGAGGAGTGTCTGGGGTCTAGAGTGAGAGGTGGTCATCTAGAAGTACAAGAGAGTTCTTTCCATGGAACAGACAAGGAATTGTACATCCTGGGAAGAAGACCAGCCTAGAGAAAGTCTAGGGGGAAGGAGTGGGGGATACTGGAAAGCAGCCATCTGAAAACCAAATGGACAAGCAGAGAAAATGAAAGCCACAGCCAGGAAAAGAGAGTGGGAGGGAGGGAGAGATAGATGTGGAAAGAAAAGAGATCTATGACAGACTAGATAAATGATAGACAGGCAGACAGACAGACAGACAGACAGACAGACAGAAAGACAGATGATAGACAGACAATAGAACCCTTATTAGAACAAAACAAATGGGAAAGGTGTTGGAGCTATTGAAGTCTCTGTGTTAATTGTCCTCCTTCCTGTGCTCATCAGCTTTTTTATTGGTCCAGCTTAATTGAGCATCCTCCCTTGGCAGGTTTGTTCCTTCCAGCCACCCATTAGGGCTATGTGGCAGTTGTAAAGTCCTAGAGGTGGAAATCAACCCTAGGAGCAAGCAGCCCTCACCCTATCCCCACACCCCTTTCCCACACTCCCACCCCCACCACTACCAGCATACCCTTCCTCAGTCCTCAACACAACTGGTCCTTGCCTTTCAAATTAGGCTAAATTTCCTTAAATTTATCTCCAGAGGTAAGGTGGCAAAAAGGAAGACAGGGAAGGAGGAGGAAGGGGGGAGGGAGGGAGGGAGGGAGGGAGGGAGGGAGGGAGGGAGGGAGGGAGGGAGGGAGGGAATCTGGAGAGTGTTATAGGTAACTGACAGGTGATTTCTTGTGGTGATTTTAAGGAACACATCCCCACAGGCTTGCTGAAAGAAGTGTGTCACTGGAAGGGGAGAGTTTATAGCCCTACCCCCACTTTCAGTTCACTTTGTTTCCTGTTGCTTATGGGTGGAGATGTGATCTCTTAGCTTCCTTCTCTGGCTACCTGCTATGATGCCTCCCCAGCCATGAAGGACTTCTCCTCTGGAAGGAACCATTAACCAAAATTACTTTCTTCCTTATGACACTTGTGCTTGTGCTGTTTATTACAGCAACAGTAAAGAAAATACTGTCCTCCGCTAAACCTTTTCCTAAAAGCCATATAATAGAAAGAAAAGAATCATCATTTACAACAACAACAAATAAATAAATAAATAAATAAATAAATAAATAAATAAAAGCCACCTTTGCACAGATGCCTTATCAAAGTTAAACATATGTGATCCCAAAGCAAGGTCACTTGGATCTGCCTGTCCATTGTCTCTATTCTAGCTGTTCTGGTATTTGATTCAAGACAGAAGCAGCCTGTTCTGTGTTCTGGGAACAAAAGTTCCTTTGTTTTCTAGGGAATGTGAAGTGAAGAAATACACCAATTTTATGAAACCTTCCCCAGGGAGGAGAGCAGCAAGTTTTCTATTAGAAATAATTGTTTCTAGAGTGATAAGAAAGGAAGGTACATTTGCACGTACTCATCTGTCCTGGCTGGTTATAATTTCTGTGTTTAGCTTGCTCTTTTAGTTCAGAAGTATGAGCCAGCATATTTGGATAGTTTAGCTTGTTTCTCTCTAGTTAGATTTTTCTGCCGTGCTAAATCCAACTTAAGTGTTCAAATAAATTGGAGCCAAGCTTTTCATCCGAACAAAGCCATAGAACTAGCATGGATGAACGTGAGGAGATGGCTTACCTGCTTGATGATATTGCGGGCTGACTCTGTCATGTGCTCTTCCCAGTGAATTCGCATCTGTGCTGATGTCACACTGGCTGTGTGTGTGCACCAACACCTTTCTTTCTTTGGGGTCATATAGGTGGTATACTCTTCACACAGTGCATTCTGTGTCTTTTATTTGAAAATACACTTGAGATTACTAATCACTGTCAGCTTCTTCTCTCTTATTCATCCTTATATCTGTTCTCCGATTCTGTTCTGTGTCATTCATTCAAACCCAACTTCCAAACTGCTCTTCCTCCCCCTCCTCTTCCCTCCATACTTTCAGATTTGAGTCTTATTTTTCCTCTAAGCCGATCATGCAAAAATATATGAGCCATGACTCTTCACATTGGCATAGCTTGTAATCATGCACACTGGTGTACATGTGTGCACACAAATAAGAACACTCCAACTTATAAGAGTCCAGCTTTAAATTGTCCAGTTTTAAAATTTTATAAAGTATAGCATCAAAAAATTCAAGCTAATTTTATTTATTTATTTATTTATTTGTTTATTATTTGCCTTTCAAAGACTAATAGATGCTTTGTGGGGAAAGACTTAAAGTTATTCTAGTATTTTAAAAAATATCTTTCTTATTTTTTTGAGACTGGCTAACATGGAACACACTATGTAGCTTAGACTGGCCTGGAGTTCCTGATCTTCTTGCCTTCACTTTACAGGCATGAGTTCAACTAAAAATGTCTTAGAAGTTGATATTTTCATCTTTGGAGCCTTAAAAGCTTATATGTAATCTAAAACAATCTTTCAAACAACACTAAGAATAATTCAACGATATGAACAATTAACATAAGTAGGTACAGTATATATCATATTTCCATGATGAGTAAAATTAGTGTTGTGAATGAAATGAAAAGATGTATAACATTGTGACTAATAAATTTCAGAAAATTCTGTCCAAGTTCCCTGTCTAGAAGTCTTTCTTAAATTCCATTTTGTCTCAAATGCTTAAGGTTTAGAAATCATCGTATTTGTCACTTGGAGTGTCATTTAATCAGCAGGTATTTATCAGATGCTTATTGTATACCAGGTGCATCTAGAGGGAGAAAAAAGAGACTAAGCATAAGTAATATATTATGTGCAAATTATGCGGCATATTCAAGGGCAATGAGCAACTAATATATCAGAGGGTGATAAGTACTACTCAGAATGACCAGTAATTTGAAGAATCTGAGGGCAATGGAGATGAGAAGAATGAAAGCAGATGCTCTAGTTGCGATTGGGTTCCACACCTCTGTAGTTTAATTAGTTGTGGTTTTCTACATCTAAATGTGACCTGAACAAGAACAATACCAACAGATATGCTAACAGAACAGAGGAAAGCCCATGGTGTGAGCCCTACACAAAGAACTACACACAGCTGAGGAATGCCGAGAGCAGGAGAAATGACTTCCCTGGGGAAGACAACACAAATTGGTTATCAATATTAAATGGTCAGACCTGAAAACATATGCATGTTAGTAACATTATACAGAGCAAGAAGTTTGTATTTATGCATTTAGTGATATGTGTGTGATATATGTAATATATATGTAATATATATTATTTAGTGATATATATATGTGTGTGTGTGTGTGTGCATTTATATATGCACACACACATACACACACACAGGAGAACAATTAATAAAAGAGAGACCATGTATATGAAGGGCAGCACAGGGAGGGTATCTGAGAGGATATGGAGGGTGGAAAGAGAAGTGGGAAATTATATAACTACATTATAATCTCAAAAACAATTTAAAACTATGATGCTGTGATGGAAAACTCATTACCCACAGTGTCTCACAGGAGGTAAAGACTGATGGACCTTTGTAGTTTATGCCTAACCTGGTATAAGTAGTGAGAGCCTGTCTAGTCACATTGCTATTAGGAGAAATTTTCCTCTCAATTCTCGTCTTCTTTAAAGACAGAAAAAATCCATCCAAGAGACAAACTAAGCAAAAGGAAAGGAAAGTGGTAGTTCACCTTAACAGGAAATGATCATAGCAGGCTTATCCAAAGGACAAGGGGTGACAACCCCATTGGATTCTGTTTTGTACATTTTAAAGGGGGTTCTATGAATATTTATGAGGTGAGTGGCATATTCATAGAGCTAACGTGACCCAAACCATAGCAGACTGGATCTCTCTTTTGGAGTATTTCTTCTCATGATTCTCATAAGAAGCTTGGGAATGGGGTCAAAACCACAAAGAAAATGATATAATGGGGCTGAAGTCTCTTGAGGATGTAGGACCTATTAGTCTGTCTGTGTGGGAAAGTGTCCTACTTCCTCAGCTTCTGGTGTGAGGGGAAGAAGCTAGCTGTAGCATCCGTTTCTTTAACCACAATGAAGTGTTCTAAACACCAAAGAATACAGCTAGCAGTTCCTTAATTCCCTCTCTTCTAACTCTGTGCCTCACCAGGAGATGCGGCTACACAGCTACGATGACACAGTTGGGGTTTTCTTCAGCCCTGTCACATTGAACTCCTTTCCTATGCAGTTTCAATAACTATGTATGTTTTGAAGCTTATACCAATAGGAGTTCATGAAAGATGTATGTAGCATATGAGGTGAAAAGCTAAGAATGAAACTAAGATACTAATCTAAGCAGCTTGAAAGACACTATCAACCGTAATGAAAGCTACTGTAGTACAAAAAAATAAGAAGGAAGACCCCTGCAATCAGCAAAGGACATGTTGGCTTTAAAGTGCCCAATACATGCAATTGGCAAATAAGCAGATGTAAATGGGAACCATGGCTCTAGAGCTGTGGTTCTCAACCTTCCTTATGCTGTGACCCTTCAATACAGTTCCTCACGGTGTGGTGACCTCTTACTCATAAAATTATTTTCCTCACAGCTTAATAACCGTAACTTTGCTACTATTGTTATGAATCATAATGTAAATATTTATGTTTTCCAATGACCTTTAGGTGACTCTTCTGAAAGGGTCATTCAACACCCTAAAGGGGTCAGGACTCACACTACTGCTTTGGAAGGAAGTCTGGTCTACCAGTAGAATTTCAGGAGATTTTGTCATGAACATGATATAATACTGTGAGACTCAATCTATATTGTGAGACTCAATCTATATTGTGAGACTCAATGCAATGACTTAAGAATTGACAGAAATGGAGACAAGAAGAGAAATGAAGAGTACATAGTGAAGTATTCCAACATGAAAAAAATTGGAGGAGAGAGGAAAGTAGTGAGGGGATCTAGCATGGGCAGAAAAACCTCAAACCATTTAGAAGTAAAAGCATATTGAGGATGGTGTGACCACCATGGCAGGTCACATAGGGTGAGCTTGCACTTAGAAAGGGGGAGGTTATTGCTGGCTTTAATATGGGAGATAGTGTGAAAAAGGACAGTGAATAAGGAATGAGACTGAGAGAGAATGGGAAACATTTGAATCATTGAAAATGAAAGTATCATTCAAGAAATGCTACTGTAAGTGGGAGCTGAAAGTGGACAAAGTACCAGAAGAGGGAAACAGGCACAACTGAGAAAAATAAGTGGTACCATTTTAGAGTCTCCCTAAAGACTGATGGAAGCTTCCTGGGCACCAGTTACATTGACTTTTCAAAATCTATTTGTTATACATCTATTTATGTAATTACACACACACACACACACACATACGCACACACACACACACACACTTATAGATATAGATAGATAGATAGATAGATAGATAGATAGATAGATAGATAGATAGATAGATTTTTGTTCATTATATTTAATGGTATGTGTGCACACATGGATGTGTGTACCCGTGCATGTATGAATGTGTGTGTTTGTGTGTGTGTGTGTGTGTGTGTGTCTGTCTGTCTGTCTGTCTGTCTGTCTGTCTGTGGAAAACTTGCTAGAGGAGATTAGTCTCTTTGATCATGTAGGGTCTAGAGATCAAACTCAGATCATCACACTTGATGGCAAGTACCTCTATGCACTACCCCCTGTCACCCTTTACCATGTCAGCCCTGCTTCCCTTCATCTGTTCTTTTAATTAAGTTCCACCTCTGTTCAACCAACATCTGTCAAATAAACACTGTGTTCCAAGCACAGTACTGTACAATGGGCTCAGTTTATGGTCAAGAGATAATTGTCTTTTTGGTAGACTATAGCAAAAGCTCAGCACAATGAGAGAGTAAAAAGTGAGACCTGGGAACAAGCAGAGATGAGCAAAGAAAGCTTTGTATAGCCTACTATCTTAGGTGATGTCCTATATCTATCTCTTTTCCTGAGCCTACAAGTTCCTGTTTTTCTTTCTTACTGGCATCATGTCTCCTTCATCATTCACCAAACCTGTGCACATGTGCTATGATCTTTCAAGAATTTTTAATTAGCTCTTTGAGAATTTCAGGCAATATGTTTTAATAACGTGCATCCTCCTTCCCCAAACTCTCCCCAAACCACCACCCCTCTACTCCCTACTTTGCACCTATTTTTATCTTTCAAGATTAATTTGTGCTGTCCAAACATTCTGAGATGTGTGGTTTTCTGCTAGAGAGTGGGAGGGTACTCAACTTACCAGAGGCTATTATATACTCTTACATAGAACTGTCTCTCTTTCTCCCAGCCGCTAACAATTGCCAGTTTGACTTTAATGTGTCCTTAAGTGTTGAATTGCAGTTTTAGCATGGTTTTTCATGTAAATGTTATGTAATACAGATGAATAAATTGTCTCCAGTCACATACTTAGATTGCCAGCCATCTATACAAGATTGTCAAAGATAAATTTGTAAATTAATTTTATTCCTTAAAATTATCTTTGATAATTTTGTGTGTGTGTGTGTGTGCAATATATCTTGATTACTCTTTCCCCAACACTTTTTTTATCTCCCCCTCCCTACTTTCTCAGATTCATTACTATTAGTCTTGTTTTGCTATGATTTAGTTTAATCAGGTCAATCAATGTGACCATTAGATTAGACCTATCTATCCAGATTGAAACTTGTTGGGGTCACCAGTGGTATACAACTAAAGGCAATGACTCTTCTTCTTCATTAATCTATCAGCGGTAAGGTTTTCTGCATTCTCCCTCCATCCATGGCTAAATGTTGAGGGACCCATTCTTGTGCAGATCCAATATAGGCACCTATAGGTCCTGTATATTTCTGATTATAGTGGCTTTGTCTCACCCAGAAGATGACATTTCACATCCATGTCCCCATCCTATTACATTCTCCCCAGCTCTTACATTCTTTTCCTGGCTATTATTTCACAATGTTGCATTAGCTTTAGAGGGGATGGTATAACTGTCATGTTTAGGGCTGAGCACTCACCCATCTCTTATTCTCAGTACCTTGTACAGTCTCATGCCTTCGTTGACTACCAGAGAGGCCATCTTTGATTAACGCTGAGATTAACAGTTGCCTATAATAAGCATAAATATTAAGAAGGCAGTTTGATACTATGTCAAATCAAAAACTTGAATATTATCTTTCAAGGATTGATAATTCTTTCTCAACAGTTATTTGAAGTTTAACCTCTCTTCGCATCCATTACACCACTTACATCTACAGATTTATTGATCCATGCCTACTTAATGGACAGCCTCTTTTTGGGTTCTTCCTTGTCTGCCTTCTTTTCACTCTAGCTTGGATCCAAATCTTTCTAAGATCATCCATCTATCTTTATTAATTGAAAAAGTGACATAATGCTACTACTTTTAAGTATTTGGATATATAAAAATGTGTGTACTTATGCAGACACATGCATATAAATAAAAAAAGAAGCAATTGATCAGGAATTCGTACAAAAAAATATCATTATGTTGTATATTCCATAATAGAGGAAATCCAAATAGACAATCCTCATCTTTACTGAAACATCCCTGCTAAGACAACAATGCCTGTGGATCAGTAATGGGCTCAGATGAACCACTCTGGAGATGGTTTCAGCCAAAATGTCTGCTTGATTGCATGTGAACAACCACTTATATAGTGGAAGCCCATCGACTGACTATGATTAGCACATTACTTCAGACTGACTAGTGAGCATTCAGACCACCAGAGTCTCTCTGTAGGAGAAGTACATTAAAGGAGATGTGGAGTGTAGGCTCATCTTCAGGTCAGCTACTGGTTACTCAAGCTACTTCATAATTTAGTGTTCTGACATCAGGAGCATGGTGTGTCTTGCTTCTTATTTAGAAGCCCAATATGCCAGAGGGTGGCCACCAGCTCATACCTGCATTTTCTCCCACAGACAATGAACACTTGAACTATCCAAATTTAATTATAATTTAGGAAAATGAAAATGAAAACAAGCAATGTTTTTTTTTCTTTCATGACAGTGTTGAGGAAAATTTAAGTCTGAAAATATTATATTTGGAAAAATGTTATGAATTTAATACTCTGGTGGAAGGGAAAAATCTTTTACTATTTTATAGAAGATGGACATCATAGAGTGCATGTGAATACTTAACAATCTACATATTCTACTTGTAAATGTACACCTCAGAGAAACTACAACTTTTCCCCTGAAAACAATTACAAGACTATTAATTGTAGCTTTATTCTAATGATGCTTTAAAAACATTGATATTTCCAAATAATTTAATAATTTTAGAAGAAGAATTTAAAGGTGATGATGCTCATAAAATTGTATAAAAATGAAGCTCAAAGACATTAAATTGTTGTGCAGAAGCATGTCAATGAGTATAGTGTCGTTTCAGTAGACTTAAAAAGTGAGCTAGGGAAAAAGTTTGGTCAGCAAATTGCCTCATGTAAACATAAGTAACTGAGCTCAGTTCCCCCAAAACCACATAAAAATCCAGGTACCACAGTGTGCACCTGGATTCCCAGCACTGGGAACGAGGAATCAAGAGGACCCAATGGGCTTGCTGGCCAGCCAGTCTAGACAAATCAATGAGCTTCAGGTTCAATGAAAGCAACTGAAGAAGACACTTTGTGTAAGCCTCTGACCTCCACATGCACACACATATATACACATCTGTACACATGCATGCAGCTACAATAATACATTTTATTATAAATAAATATGTGTGTGTGTGCTGGGTCTAAACACAATTAGTCCATGATGTAAGTTGTCTTTAGAAAGAGGAAAAGTAAATCAACCTGTAGATTATGCTGTAAGTAAATAGCATTTTTCACCATAATTCTCAGTTTTAAATGTTGTAACAGAAGTATGGCAGTATGTAGTTAAGTCATGATAAATAATTTTTATTTTATTTTAATTATTTATTATGAATAATATATGAGACAATATATAATGTAAGCAGATGCCCTGCAAAATTCTTTCATTAGAAACACACTAAAGAAAAGTTTAGACGTATGGATTCATTTATTTAAATATTTACTCACATATGAGCATTCACATATGAATATACAATAGAATGTATGTGCATACTTTATACACATACACACAAAATAAAAACTTTATATGTCTGATGATCAGAAACAGAACCTACCTGCAAAGCACTGAAAGAGGAAGTTCAAGCCAAAGGCCAGTTGGATCCTGTGATTGGAAGCAAGCACTGAGAACAAGGCAATTGGCCTTGCAAGGTACAGGAACAAAATGTGTTCCCCACAAAATTATAGATGACCTGAGCCAGGTTTACTACTTGAAGCCAAGAGCTAGGGAAGGGCTGCTCTATTTGTAAAAAGAGGCTGAAAATAACAGTTCAAAGGCAGCGTACAGCTACAGTTTAAGTGGAGTTGCACGTCTATGGAATGCTACAGCCATAGACACAACAACAAAATTACAAATTACATTGTAATCTTAACCACAAAAATCAATGCCAAAATGCCATTACAAGAACGTCTCCAAAGCCAGGTAGAGAAAATTGCATCCTATTGGAAAAAGAAAAGAGGAAAAGCTCATTTGAAAAGAGCCTGAAAAACAAACTTACCAACATTTTAAAGATTTTTAAATTTAAAGAAAGACAAAACAGTCAGCATTAATTCACTCAAGGTGAAATAATGTTATAAATCAATTTCACTAAAGTGAATGGTTATGAAAAATATATACTCTAAATGAGGAAAAATTGCCTTGACCTCAATAAACTGGATAGTTTGTGTATAGAACACAATTAAAGAGAGATTAGTACTGTAGTAAGATATAGGAAGAACTTCTTCTAGAATACACAACAGAAAGATATAAAAAGGCTTAATATGAAAAAGTTATTTAAATGTAAAAAATATTGAGGAACATGGATGAGTTTCTAAGTATATTTTACAAAAAGATAGTTGAAAATCAACAATAGGCTCAAAGTGTGCCTTCAAGTACAAACAAAACTTCAACAAGAAAAGGAAACACCAATAGTGCCTCCTGAACACAATAGAGATGTTGCACCCATGAACTTTCAACACCTATGGATGTGTAAGATCAAACCAGTCAACACTCCAGAACAGATGAAGAGCTCCCTTGGCCCCACTTCTATTGGAAAAGCTACAGTCAATGGACCACTGCTGGAGGACTGAGAGTCGACTTTAATTAGGGATGTGGTACTCAGTAGGGAACCTATGCTACAGTGGTCATCCCTGTACTTAAATACACATGGGAAGCACTAATCTGACCCAGTAGGTTATTCATAAAATAAACAGAAGACATAGAGTTGAGGAGGGACCATAGTAGGGAATGCATAGGAGGAGTTGCCTAGGGAGTGAGAGGTAGCTGTGAACAAATGCTTTGTATTTGTGTATGAAATTCTCAGATAACTAAAATGAGAGACTAATTACTTCCATCTAATTCCTAACCATAACTCAACTGAGAGATTATATCAGGATATGATTACACAATTAAAAAAGCAACAAAAAAGGTAAATTCATTGTAAAGGAAAGGGTACAATTACTGAAGCACATAGGCATTGATGAAATATATGGACAAGTGCAATAAAGTGCTCATTACTAAAATTAAGACTTTTGGTTTGAAACTAAGTTAAAACCTGAAGAAAAACGAAAGGATATGGAGAAGAAGAGGCAATAATATATAAAGAATAAAGGTTGTCATCGTCAGGATATAAGTGATAAATAACTACATTATTTTAAAACTTCCTGGGTTGTGGTTTAGATCAGTGGCAGAACACCTGACTGATATATGTCAAACCTATAACTCAAGCCCCAGCCCTGAAAAATATTACTAATTAAACACGGGTGTTAAAATGTAAAGATAACCTCAAAAATACAGAACTATATTGCTTGAAGGCAAAAAGAACAGGAAAAAGAAGTCTTTGATATCACCTGTGAAAACTGAGTGAGAATTTTCCCACATTTGAACACTTGGGCCCAGGTTGGTAGAGCTATGGTTTGGGAGGTTCAAGCACAGCCTCAGTTAGAGAATCTATGTCACTGGGGGTGTTCTTTGGAAGTTTGATTGCTCTGTTTCCTGCATGTACATGGAGATGTGATCTCTCAGTTTTCTGCACCTGCCTCCATGCCTGCTTTGTGTCCCCATGCCTCCACTCCATCATGATGGACTCTCATACTCATGGAACCAAAAGCTAAGATAAACTCTTCTTTAACTTGACCTTCTGTTTTATCACAGCAGCAGAAAAGTTGCCAGTAATCACTCATGACAAATTAGGAAATGATATAGTAATAAAAAAACAGAAAAATAAAAATTTTCAGTAGATTTGTAAAAAAAATTCTGAAGAAATTAGTTTAAAATACTAATAGTAAATAAAGAAAACAACATCATTTGATTCTTTTAAAATATTATTTGACTTGTATCTAAAAAACCCCACAGCTCTGATATATATATATATATATATATATATATATATATATATATATATATTAAATGAAGGATAGATGATAAAGATATTAACACTAAGATAAAATAAATAATAAAATATTGACATTACATAAAAAAATCCAATTAAAGGTGAATTTTACAAGCTTATATCTGTAATGGTATATTTAAAATCAAAAATTGATATATTAACCTCATAAAAAGTTAGGAGAGTTATGAAATTTTTAAATGTTAAACTATATTTGATCAGCTAAAAATACTGTACCAATCAATGAAAAATATATAGATTTTTAAATATTGAATATTTTTAAAAATTGACTGTAATTTAGGTCACAACATGTTTTAACAACTATAAACAAATGATGCTATGAAAATTATACCCTCCAAATCCAATTAAAATAAATTATTTATAAAAGACTTTTAAAGTTTTAAAGCCTCATTTTGCACAATAAGAAATGCAGCCCTAAGTAACTCACGGGCTAAATATATGGTTATAATAAAGAGACAAATATACAGACTAATGGTAAGATTATGATATAAAATCCCAGGATATTGCTGAAATAAAATACACAGCTATACTTTAAAATACTTACTATACAATTAGAGTGAAGCTGGAAACAACCCAGATGTCCCTCAATAGAGGAATGGATACAAGAAATGTGGTACATTTACACAATGGAATACTACTCAGGTATTAAAAACAATGACTTCATGAAACTCTTAGGCAAATGGATAGAACTTGAAAATATTATCCTGAGTGAGGTAACCCAGTCACAAATGAACATACATGGTATGCACTCACTGATAAGTGGATATTAGCACAAAAGCTTGGAATACCCAAGATACAATTCACAGAACATATGAAGCTCTAGAAGAAGGAAGACCAAAGTGTGGATGCCTCAGTGTTTCTTAGAAGTGAGAACAAAATACTCACAGGAGGAAATATGGAGACAAAGAGTTGAGCAGAGACTGAAGGAAAGACCATCCAGATACTGCCCCACCTGGGGAATCCATCCCATATACAAACACCAAACTCGGATAATATTGTGGATGCCGGGAAGTGCTTGCTGACGGGAGCCTGATATAGCTGTCTCCTGAGAGGCTCTGCCAGAGCCTGACAAATACAGAGGGAGATAGATGCTAACAGCCAACTTTTCAACTGAGTGCGGGGTGGAGGGGGTGGAGAGGGTGGGGGTGTTTCCTGTGAAGGAGTTGGAGAAGGGACTGAAGGAGCTAAAGGGATTTGCAGCCCCGTGGGGGGAGTAACAGTGTCAACTGACCAGAGCCCCCAGGGCTCCCGGGGACTGGACCACCAACCAAAGAGTACACATTAAAGGACCAATGGCTCCAGCCGGACATATGGCAGAGGATGGCCTTGTTGGACATCAGTGGGAAGAGAGGCCCTTGGTCCTGTGGGGGTAGGGGAATGCCAGGGCAGGAAGGTGGGAGTAGGTAGGTTGGGGGGGAATGAGGGGAGCACCCTCATAGAAGCAGGGGGAGGGAGGGCAGGATAGGGCTTTCCAGAGGTGAGACCTGGAAACGGGATCACATTTGAAATGTAAATAAAGAAAATATCCAATTAAAAAAAATAGACATTAAGTATTCAGATTTGGGCTTTGAAGGAAAGTCAAGGAATAAAGAAAAAGAAAGCACAAATATGATAAGGAACAATTAAATGAAGAGTGAAGGTCCATGAGAGAATTATGAACCAAGAATATGTTACTAAGACTATCTATAAACATACAAATGCTAAGGATGATAAAGGGTCATTTATCAGGCAGTAAATCAGTCAGCAGAACCTGAAATGAACCTTAGGAAGTTTTTTTTTTAATTCCATCAGTTTTGATACTACAATATAAATACAAAATTGACTCAAGAAGTTTAGGGAAAACTCAAAAATCTTTATAGACTATAATGTTTTGTTCTGTCAACTTGACAGCATCTAGAATCACTTTGGAGAAAAACCTCAGGGTACAACTGTAAAGTCAGTTGAGATAGAACAACCCTAACTGAAAGTAACACAACATGAAGCTCATGTCACGAGCCAGTACAACATGGAGAAAGCAGTGTCAGTGTTCATCTCTCTAGCTTTCTGTCTGGAGATGTACTGTGACCTACCACATTCCTGCTGCCAAGCCTTCTTTACCATGGTGGACTGTATTCTGTGAAACTGTTAAGCTCTAACACAAAACCCTCCTGTTAAGCCAGGTATTTTATTGCACAATGAGAGAAACAATAACTAAAATAGAAAATTGTTACAAAGAAATGGGGATGTTTTTACCATAAACCTGAGCATGCAGCTCTTAACTCTTTAGAGCTGGCATGAAGAAGGATGTGGAAGTTTGGAATTTATAGCTAGAAAAGCCCTCAAATGCTGTAAGCAGAGCTTAATGAACCATCCTGGTGGGAGTTTGGAAAACCAAAATTCTAAGAAAGTGTTGAGCGAAACATAGACAGTGGAGGCTCAACTCAAGGAAGTAGGCTAAAAGCCATTCATATTGCATTTCACCAAAGTATCTGGGCATACTCCATCCGTAGCTCTAGAACTTGAGTGACGCTGAATGCAAAAGTAATGGATACCCTTTTTCTGGCAGAAGAATATTAAAGACAGGAGAGCATTTAGGTTGTGTCGTAATTGCTGCTGACTGTTCTTGTCTGAGTTTATAGTGGAGAGAGCAATAAGAGGAGCAAAAAAATATATGAAAATGGTTTGTTTGGTTGGGGGAAGAATGGAACTTAAAATTGTAGACAATATTGGCGTGGAGATAACAGCGATAGATGTTAGAGATTAGCACCATGAAAGAGAAACCTCATGCTCTTCATTGGGAAATCAACATGGTACTGTTTTAACAGAACTCAGGAGAACGAAGAGCTCATGAGATCTTTCCCCAAGGTTTCAGAGAGATACTACGTATGTATGGTGAGGAGGGACCAGAGTTCCTACAAACTAACATGGATGAAATGAAGGTACTAGATGGCTATTGCTAAGATCAGGGATGATCTGAATACAGAAAACAAAAGCCATCGGAGACAGAGAGCTTCCCTGTGGAGACTTGGGGAAAATATATAGGAAACCTGATTTAGGCTTAATAAGGTGAACCACTGAAGAATTAAATTCTAACCAAATCAAGGCTTCTCTGCCAGTCAGTACTCTGAATGAGATTAAAATGGATGAAAGGGGAACTAGAGCACGCGCACCCTTGGAACCAACACAGCCCCTGGTAAACGCTAATCTCCCGGTCATAGCAATGGAATCAAATAGCGCATAGCCTGTTGGGAATATATTGGGGTTTTGTTTTGACTTAGGTGTGTCTTTTACTCACCTACCTTTTTCACAACACACCGTATTTTTTCACTTCCTTTTTTTTATTTTGTGGGATCCATCTAGTACCTTCATTTCATCCATGTTAGTTTGTCCTACTATTGAATGCCTCACGCAAGCCACCAACTGATGGATTCTCCTGACTCCTACTATGCCACATCGTCTTCAGAAAACTAGACAGCTGTGCCAGAATTGTCTGTGTTCCAACCACTCTGAGTGATAGAATTCTCATTGCCAGATGGTGGCAAATGCCCTTGCTGAAAAATTCCATTTTGTCGCCTGTTGTTTGAGGTAATCCTGCTATCAACTTTCTAAGAAGGTTCTCTAGGACACACTCCTAAACCCAGGTTTCCTTGTAAGAAGCATCCTTATAAGAAACATGGGGAAGGAATCAAGTACACAGTATCAACAGCAGTATAGTCTAAACCACAGAGTCTCTGGAGCTAGATGCACATCTAGGAGTAACCCTACTGTGAACAGAGTAACCAGGCTATTGTCTGCCATTAGAGATGCCCACACCTTACTCCACTATATGGAGTGCTTCCTTCAAGGAACTGACAGCAGGGGCCTGTCACATTCACAGCTGAATCAGTAAGCCCTCTTACCTGATACCTGACTTTGAAAGGGAGGGCTCGGAATAGGATATCCACTGACATGTCTAACCTCTTACTTATACCTGTAGATTTAGATAATGAACCTTAGTGTTGACTAAAATGTTCCAAACTGAGTAAGTGAACCAGCCCCTCTGTGGTAGTTTGGACAGGAATGTCTCCCATAGAGTCGTGTCTTTGAATGCTTGACCCATAGGGAAGTGGTATTCTTAGGAGGTATATGTGACCTTGTTGGAGTGAGGATTTGTTGAAGGAAATGCATCACTGTAGGATGGGCTTTGAGGTCTCCTATGCTCAAGCTACACCCAGTGTGGCACAAAGTCTCTCCTTGCTGCCTATGGATCAAGATGTAGAACTCTTAGCTCCATTTTCAGCACCATGTCTGCCTACACACTGCCGTGTTTTCTCTACCATGACAATAATGGCCTAACCCTCTGAAACTGTAAGCCAGCCCCAGTTAACTGTTTCCTTTTATGAGAGTTGCTGTGGTCTGGTGTCTCTTCACAGTAATAAAACCCCAAGATACCCTCTAACCCTAAAAATGACTGTTCTCCAACCTCTTCAAAAACTCTATTAGTTTTAAAATTAGAAATCTAGGAGTCCTTCCTAATATCTCCCTCTTTTCTCCATGATAAATCCATTTGCCATGCACAATCTAAATTAATATTATTACCAGTCATTTGTAGCTTCAAATTATTGCTCCCATTCTTCCTAGTTATTTAGATAGCCACTGTCACCACATCTGTCTCTAAGTGATAACCTTCTCCACTGGGTCAAATCCTAACACCCTCTTTACTATTCCCTCTGACATTTTCTTTTCTTTCTCTCCTCCCTGGTCTACCCTTTGCATACACATCATCATGAATTCTAAGAAGTACAGATTAAATCTTTTCTACTCCCTGACTTCCTATTGAATTCAGAATTGAATCTAAACTTCCTTCACAACACCCACAGGCTTGGAACGATTGGAACTCGCTCTAGTCTCATTCCAGGCTATCTCTCTGTCACTCACCACCCGTTCACCATGATGAAATTCTTTCCTGAAAGCTGCTAAGCATCTTTCTTCCATAAATAAAAGTCTCCATTTTCCTCTAACTACTGATTTTTTTCCCAGTGATTTTTCTTACTGTCCATGAGGAGATATTCTAAAGAGCTTTTCACTAATCAGCAATAACCCCTTTTTGGTGGCTTAACATCTTTTTAAATATCCTTTTATAGTTACAGAAATTCTCATAATGTACATAATCTCACAAATGAATCCTGTTTCCCCAAGATATAAGAACTCAACTTGGCAGCCACGCTGCAGCTGAAGTCTAACATCCAGGATCTACCAGTCACTGGTATGACAACATCTCTCCTGAGAACCCAACTTCCTTCCACACTGAGATTTGGTCTGCCTCAGACTTGTATGGGTTGTGTTCATGCTGTTGCAAATGCTCTCCCAGCTTCCCTGCTGTGTCCAGGTGGCTTCTTGTAGTCATGCACCATCTCAGGCTCTTTCATGCTTTCTCCCCTTTTCCATAATGATCCTTGTGTCTTTGGAGGGGGTGTAGTATATATGGTCCTTTTAGGATTTAGCATGTGGTAGCCTCATATTCTTTGTACCTTGGCCAGTTGTGGATCTCTGGGTTAATCACCCTCTATTGCAAATAGAAGCTTCTCTCATGAAGGATGAAAGATGCATTAATCTATATGTATAAAAAATGTCATTAGAAGTTGGCTTAAGAAGGGGGAGATGCCAGAAGCCAGGACCCTCGCCCTTACCCTTACCCCCTACCTTTCCCCACCTGCAGAATGTCCTCTGAAGCTTGGCAACTGCAAGATCCTGCTTAGCAACTGCAGATAGACTCAAAGCAGAGTACCATGTCTTCTTAAGAATAGCAGGGAGACCATAACTCAAGCAGTGTACCATATCTTCTGAAGAACAGCAGGTAGATCATAATTCAAGGCAGTGTACCATATAGACCATGACATGTTTCAAGGCACAGGCCAAGAAGATTTTGTACTTTTCCACCACCTGGACCCTCTTACCCCCTCTCCTTGTAAAACATGCTATAAAAAAGCATTTCATGTTCAAAAAAAAAAAAGAAATTAAAAAAAAAGACAAAAAAAAAGAATAATTTTATAGTGTGTTTTGATATGTATATATTGTAAGATGATTAAATAAGGCTAATTAATAAAAAATAAAAAAAAGATTATGAAATACTATTAAAAGTATTTATCACTAGAATTTTGTATATAATAAAATTGTCACACTATAGGACTGTTGATGTATCTTTCTGATAAACAAAAATCTGGGGAAACAATTTGATGTGCTGATTTTTTGGAAATGTAATAAAAATATATTTTAACAGAAAAAAAAAAAAAGAAGTTGGCTTAATTCTATGTCTGTTTAACAGAGTAATGATGGTGTATATCCTCCCTAGGGCTTAGGAACTGTCTACCAGAGGGTTTTAGCAATCAGTGTTGTTCCCTCACCTATGCTCACAAAGCATTTTTAAAACATCTTATCTAGCTAGGTGATGATCCTTGTCAACTAATACTTAGCTTTTTCAGATGCTAAACTTGGATATTAAAAACTGATATAAATCAAGCCATGATTCATGATCCAACCAGGATTCTCATGCACACCCTCTCCAGGATTCAGACAAGCTACTTGGCTAATAAGCATTTAGTGTCTTAATTCCCAATGAAAAGATCTTTCAGGTCTTAATTACAGAGCCTCAACTTCTAATCCTGAAAAAGGGTTTTCTTGTAAGGACATAGCATGACAGGCAAGGGGAAGGAACGAGGGACATTTAAAAAAAAAAAATCATCACTTAGTTAACGAAGCAAGAGATTTTTCACTCCCTACTCTGTTTGTTTGTTTGTTTGTTCTGGGTTTTTTTGGGCTATTTTATTTATTTACATTTCAGGTGTTATCCCCTTTCCCCATCTTCCCTGAAGGCCCCCTATCCCAACGCCCTCCCCCTGCTTCTATGAGGGTCTGCCCTCACCCACCCACCCCCACACTGGGAATTCTTTTTCATGAGGAGAGGCAGGCAGGTGAAGCAGCCTTTGTAAATGAATCCCTGACAGCGCCACTTGCAGGCCGAATCCTCAGGAAGCACCTTCTCTCAAGCTCCTCTACCTTGGCTTCTCAGAGTCACATGCCCTTGCTGTTTTCAATGGGTTAATTACCAAGGAAGCATTTTTCCTCTGTGGTCTAGACATAGAAATATCCAGATATTGTTTCCCTTGAAAAGCAGCCATCCTGCTGAACGCACTTGATCACCAGTTCCCATGTTTTTCTAAGGCCAGATGGGGCTAAACACAATTTCTGAAGCAAGCGTTGTCTCCCTCCTCCTTTCTCACCGATTAGCAGCTTGTTTGTTTTTGACTGAGGATGCTGCCAGGCAAACAGAGGGATTGCAAAGAAAATCCCTTCATTTTTAAGGTGGGGAAACTAGAGAATGATGGACTTTGCTGTTGCCAAAAGGAAACGGGCCTTAGACCTAACAAATAAGCATGGAGTAAAAGGTCACTTGGTCTTATATAATGTCGGTGGTAAGAGTACATAGTTGAGATTTTAAAATAATAAAATTTTCTTAACTGAAACCTTTAGGAGTGAGTGTGTGTGTGTGTGTGTGTGTGTGTGTGTGTGTGTAGTGAGAAAAAAGTAAAACAGAAATCTCAACCTTTGGGGGGAAAAAAAAACTTTAACCTTGACATTACTATCTCTGTGACCTTGAAAGTCATACACCTTGTTTGAGGCTCTGTGTGTCTTCACATGTACACTAAGGAGAGTTTGTAATTACGGTGATCCCACCTTTCAAAATCTTTGAACTCTTTGGGAATCTATCTCTTCCGGAGGACATTTTACCTGGATTTTGCATTGTTTCTTTCTTGTTATCTCCTCCCCAGAAACAATCTGAGGGTTTCTGTGGGAGTTTCATAAACAATGTGAAAGGCAGGCCGATGAGTCTGCTCTGAAAACATAATAAATAACCCCAATTTCCTGAGGGAGCCTTCCCAATCGAAGCCAGGAATACCGTATAGGCATGGGGAGGTTTAAGTGACACTGCAGCCCAGGACAGACTGGCAAAGGAGCCAGACTCATGCAGGCCATATGAGGCATTCTGAGGTTATTCTGAGGTATCTCCCTTCTGAGAGAACTTGGACTTCCCCTCCCCATCACAGATTCAGATTCCAGAGTCCCAGAGGTCCCCAGTACAGCCACAACAATCGCCACTGCCAGGAACAGTGGTAAGTAGCAGGAGCTGAACCCTGACTGGATCAGGAGACACTCCAGCTTTTAATGACTGGGACAACTCAGCTGGCCACCAGTGCTGTTTTCTCCCAACTTTGCTAAAAGTGCCAAGCCTGTGATTGCTGATGCCCAGTGCTGATATTTCCATTCCAGGCCAAAGACTGTGAAAAATATGTTTAAAAAATAGAAGAGTCAATATGATTAATGTTCTTGAAAACTGAAAAAAAAATTAAGTCTCAAAACACCATTAAAGAGAGTGAAGGGACAGACGAGTTTTGGTAGCTGTGTGCCTAAAGGGACACCACTACCCAAACCTCCAGCTGACAGGAGACTAGACTCTGCTCAGTTACTAGGAAGCCACATGAGAATACGGAAAGCCAACTTGGCAAGGGACAGGAACATTGCCTCTTGTGAGCCAAACCCTTCACCAGAGACACACACAACCCTTCGAAGAGCTGCTGAGACAGGGCCTCTCATTGCTTTCTGAAGTGTGTGTTCCAACAGTATTAGACACACTCTGGAAGCAAGCACACATTTCTGAATGATGAGTTCTGAAGTGAAGACTTGTCAGTAGTGTAGTAATGTGGAGAAAAGAAAAATATTGTATTTGATGGCAGAATTGCCTGGCTCTTAAAAAGACGCTGCAGAACTTACTTTGATCCAGGCTGGTGCAAACCATCAAGGTCTTGTGTCTAAGTCATTATGGCTAAAGGAAAGCAGTTGTCCTTCACTTGTTTCTCTCTCTTCTCACTACATCTTGGATGCTACATTGAAACATACTAAAAGAGCAGGTTCAGACTCAGGGATGGGTTCACTTAAGAATTGCAGTAGTGTCTAGCTATGTAATATAGGCTGACCTTCAATTCATGGACCTCTTGCCTCAGCCTCCTGAATGTGCCACCATGCCCAGAGACAGATATTCTTTAAGATTTATTTATTTGTTTTATGTATGTGAGTACACTGTCACTCTCTTCAGACATACCAGAAGGACCTCTGGAAGAGCAGTCAGTATTTTTAACCACTGAGCCATCTCTCCAGCCCCAAGAGACAGATTTTTAAGATTTATCTCCAAGGCCTGACACTATTGCTGATGCTATGATGCGCTTACAGATAGGAGCCTAGCACGGCTGTCCTTTCAGAGGCCCAACAAGCATTTTACAAAGACAGATGCAGATATTCATAACCAACCATTGGACAGAAGTTGAGAACCCCTGTGGTTAAATTAGGGAAAGGCTGAAAGAAGCTGAGGAGAGTGACCTCATAGAAAGACCAGCAGTCTCAACTAACCAGATCTCTCAGACACTGAGCCACCAACTAGGCAGTGTTCAGGAGCTGATATGAGGGCCCCAACACATATACAACATAGGACTGCCTGGTCTGGCCTCAATTGGAGAAGATGTGTCTAACCCTGGAGAGACTTGAGGCCCCAAGGAGTGCGGAGGCTTAGCAGGTTGGGGGGGGGTCACAGGAGAACATCCTCTAGGAGATAGAGGGAAGAGGAATGGGTAGACTGGGAAGGCAGCAATGATCGAATTGTAAAAATATTAAAGTAATAATAAAAAAAGATTTATCACAACACACCATTTTCTTTAAACAGGAAGGGATGCAGTTTCCAACCTCACCTACCCATCCGAAAAATAATAACAATTTTCATGTTTAAAAAATCTTTACTTTGATTAATTGGATGAACACTATAAGGTGTTTGATAGGACTTCTTACTTCTGTAACTCTCTCGATGCACCCTGAGAAGACACAAGTCCACCTGAGACATGAGACAAAACTACCATGATACTGATAAGTCTCATGGAACACTCCATTTCCAAGGCCAAACTCCTACCTTCACCACAGTCTAGGGACATTTCCTTACTAGAATCTTTGTATTCTCTGAAATGAATCTTCCAAGAATTTAGAAGCATCATTCCTTAGCATGTAAGTATTAAATTAGTGTATTTTTGGATTGCGTCATGTTGGGCCATTCAATATTTAAAATTTCTGTTGAGTTGCTGAATTCATTTTAAAAATTTATTAGGTTACTTTTGCTTAGAATTAGAATTTTAAAAAAAAGGATTGATATACCCTAAACATATGCCTGCCAATTTGTAATATGCATTTATATGAAGCAGAATGCTTAGTTAGCACTGAGAAATATAAAATCAAAATATTGATCAGCTCTGAAAACTGTCAAAGGTGTTTATGCTCGGTAATATGAAGTATTCAACCAGGAATATGTTGTAGAAGTTTTACTCTCAACGAGAGTTTTTACTCCTCCTTTACCACTTTGTTCCTGGATAAAAGACACACACAACCTTTATATTTATATAATAAGCCTTAATTATCACTAGAGCTGGACAGATAACTACTCTCTATGCTATTAGAATCTACTTTCCTATCAATAACCCCAAATCATTACTTTCTATGTTTCATCTGGGTTTCTCTTAACTCCCTCAGGGCCACATTTTTATGTATCATCTAACCAATTATGGCTTCTCCTTCCTCCTTTTGTACCATTCTTCTTCTCCTCAAGGTTCTCCTCCAACCCCAAGCTGGGAAACCTAAACTCCATCTATCTCTACTCTGCCCAGCTATTAGCTGATGGCATCTTTATTTATCAATCTGAAATAACTTGGGGGCAGGGCCACATAGGTCTACATGCAGACTCCACGACTTGGGGACCTGTACTTAGTGTCACAATATCCACAAAGACCAAAGCTTAACAGTACTAAATTTCTGTGTAAAACTTTAAAAACTGCATTGGTCTTATTAGTATGCAAATTTGTTTGTGTTATTAATAAATGGTTATATTCCCTGGCTACTGAAGAATTTTTATTACTTAAAGTTTTGTATGTTTATTTTTTATTGGATTTTTTTATCTTCACATTTCAAATGTTATCCCCTTCCCTGGTTCCCCCACCCCCCCCCCCCCAGAAACCTGCTATCCCATCCTCCCACCCCTGCTTCTATGAGGATATTTCACCCACCCACCCACCTACCCACTCCCTCCTCCCCGTCCTTGAATTCTTCTATATTGGGGCATCAAGCCTTCACAGGACCAAAGGCCTCCCCTGTCATTGATGCCCAACAAGGCCATCCTCTGCTACATTATGTAGCTGGAGCTATGGATTCCTCCATGTATACTCCTTGGTCTGTGGTTTAGTCCCTAGGAACTCTGACGGGTCTGGTTGGTTGATATTATTGTTCTTCCTATGGGGTTGCAAAGCCCTTCAGCTCCTTCAGTACTTTCTCTAACTCCTCCATTGGGGACCCTGTGCTCAGTCGAATGGTTGGCCATGAGCATCCTCCTCTGTATTTGTCAGGCTCTGGCAGAGCCTCTCAGGAGATAGCTATATCAGGCTCCTGTCAGCATACACTTCTTGGCATCCACAATAGTATCTGGGTTTGGTGACTGTATATGGGATGGATCCCCAGGTGGGGCAGTCTCTGGATGGCCTTTCCTTCAGTCTCTGCTCTACACTTTGCCTCCATATTTGTTCTCATAAGCATTTTGTTCCCCTTTCTAAGAAGGACCAAAGCACTCACACTTTGGTCTTCCTTCTTCTTGAGTGGAAAAAAGACAGCATTTCAACAAATGGTGCTGGTTCAACTGGAGGTCAGCATGTAGAAGAATGCAAATGACCCATTCTTATCTCTGTATATGAAGCTCAAGTCCAAGTGGATCAAGGACTTCCACATAAAACAAGATATACTGAAACTAATAGAGGAGAAAGTTGGAAAGAGCCTGGAACATATTGGTGCAGGGGAAAATTTCCTAAACAGACTACTAATGGCTTATGCTCTTAGATCAAGAATCGACAAATGGGACCTCATAAAATTGCAAAGCTTCTGTAAGGCAAAGGACACTGTCAATAGGACAAAACGGCAACCAATCGATTGAGAAAAGATCTTTACCTATCCTATATCTGATAGAGGGCTAATATCCAATATATACAAAGAACTCAAGAAGTTATACTCTAACTTGGGAGGCAGAGGCAGGCAGATTTCTGAGTTCAAGGCCAGCCTGGTCTACAGAATGAGTTCTAGGACATCAAGGGCTACACAGAGAAATCCTGTCTTGAAAAACAAACAAACAAAAAAAACGACAACAACAACAAGAAAAAAAAAACAAAACAAACAAACAAAAAAAAACCCAAAGAAATTATACTCTAGAGAATCCAATAATCTTATTAAAAATGGGGCACAGAGCTAAACAAAGAATTCTCAACGGAGGAATACTGAATGGTCGAGAAGCACCTAAAGAAATGTTCAACATCCTTAGTCATCAGGGAAATGCAAATCAAACAACCATGAGATTCTACCTCATACCAGTCAGAATGGCTAAGATCAAAAACTCAGGTGACAACAGATGCTGGCAAGGATGTGGAGAAAGAGGAACACTCCTCCATTGTTGGTGGGATTACAAACTGGGACAACAACTCTGGGAATCAGTCTTGTGATTCCTCAGAAAATTGGACATAGTATTACCAGAGGACTCAGCTATCAACAGAGGAATGGCTACAAGAAATGTGGTACATTTACACAATGGAGTACTACACAGCTATTAAAAACAATTAATTCATGAAATTCTTAGGCAAATGGATGAAAATAGAAAATATCATCCTGAGTGAGGTAATCCAATCACAAAAGAACACACATGGTATGCACTCATTAATAAGTGGATATTAGCCCATATGCTCAGAATATCCAAGATACAATTCACAGACCACATGAAGTTCTGTATGTCTATTATCAGTAAGTATTTAATTAGTATAACTATTTCATATACCCAGATACTCAAGATCACATAAATTTTTTTAGCAAGACTGTTCAACAATATTCTAATTAGTAATGATGCTGTAATTTAGTAATTCACTCCTTTCTCGACGGGCTTTTCAGTGTATTTTTGTTATTATTAGTGCTATAAAACTATTCAGTGTATGTTATGGGTGTTTATGAAATTATATACAAACATGTAGCAGGATACTTATTCTGCTACATTGTATTTGCAGTGGAGCTTGGTGATTAAGCAGTAGAAGAGGAGGTGGAGCTGGGAGAGAAAGACAGGAAGGGGAGGGGAGAAAAAGAGGAAGGGGAGGGGGAAAGAGAAGAAAGGGAGGAAAAGAAGGAGGCTATCAGCCATGGAGAACCAGGGATGGATAGAAAGCTGTCCTGGGTAGTAACTTCTATCAAAAGGTTAGATATTGGGTAACAACTCTAATTGTGTGGGCATCTTGTTGAATGAACATTTCTAAATGTATAAATCCTTTAGATAATCATTAAGCTTTAAGAGTCTCATTTCTGCAGGGTACTGCTAGGATGGCAGGTATTGTCAGGGATTCAGCCGAGCTTTGTGGATGCCATGTGGGGGATTGGCAGAGCCATCCTCCATGCTGGCATCTTGTAGGTGCCAGAGCCTGTACATCTAGCTAGCCAGAGCTCAGGTCAGAGCTGAGGAGCAGCAGGAACATGGTGGCTGTCCCAGAACAAGCTGGACCAGGTGCCGTTTTCTAAATATCACCCCTACACAAACATATATTGCCTATAACATACCAGGGCATGATTCAGTTTAGCAGGTATTACCAAACTGTTTGTGAGATTATACTGATTACACCAGCCAAGCCTCACAGACAACACTGCCAGCACCACTGGCTACTTCCCATCCTTATTATCCCACCACAGTGTGCTCTATGCTCCCCATTTTAGCCATCCAGTCAACCAGCAGTTACATAGTGTGGCTTATTTGTTATCATTCTGGGTTTTGGATAGTCCGTCATTATAGTGAATGGCATTGACTTTCTGTTTTTTATTAATCATTCCATTCATTTACATCTTAAATGATATCCCATTTCCTGGATACCCCTCCACAAGCCCCACATCCCACAACCTCCCCCCCTCCCCCCCTTTGCCTCTATGAAGGTGCTCTCCTCACCCACTATCTCCTGACCCACCTCTCCGACATTCCCCTATGCTGAGGCATCAAACCTCCAAAGGACCAAGGGCCTCCCTCCCTTCCCATTGATGTCAGACAAGGCCATTCTCTGCTACCATGGATCTGCTGTCTGAGTCATGGATCCTTCCCTGTGCATTCCTTGGTTAGTGGTTTAGTTCCTGGGAGCACTGGGTGGTCCGGCCATCTGATGTTCTTCCTATGAGGTTGCAATCTCCCTCAACTCCTCCAGTCTTTCCACCAGCTCCGCCACCAGGGTTCCTGAGCTCAGTCTGATGGTTGGCTCCAAGCATCCACATCTGCATTGGTCAGTTGCTGGCTGAACCTCTCAAGGATCAGCCATACCAGATTTCTGTTAGCAAGTGTTAGGTTTGATGTCTGTGGACAGGATGGATCTCCAGGTGGGGCAGTCCCCCGATGGCTCTTCCTTCAGTCGCTGCTCCATTTTGTAGCTGCCCATGGCCATGAGTCGAATGGGTTCACCTGAAAAGAGGTCTGGGAACGAAAGGAGGACGGAGGGCGAGAAGAGATGAAGCCAAGACAAAGTTCTCTGATCAAGGCTCAATGCTTTAATGTTCAGCTTTCAATTTAAAGGGAAAGACCTCGCCTGAACCCTTCCTAGTTTCAGCTCAGAAGAGTTGGGTGAGATAATCCGTTCTTGGTCACGGGTCATGGACAGAGATGTCTCAAGGCAAGCCCCGGGGCAGTTCTTCTATGAAGTTCCTGTAGCGGGCTGTACGGGCAGCCAAGGTGGGTGACTCCACCTAGGTGTCTATTGTCATGCAGCCAAGGTGGCTAGTTTCACCTCTGTCCTATTATTTGGTCTGTTGTGGTAAACAAGGTCTCTCAGGCCTGCTCAAGGCTGGGGAAGGGCACACCATTTCTTGTCTCTGTTCTTCCTTTGAACAGGAACATATTTGGGTTAAAAACTTAGAGACGGCGTTTGGCCCCATCCCTCGACCAGGGGCTGTGCCTATCTGCTGGATGTGGTCTCTATAGGTTCTATCACCCCTTCTCTGCTAAAATCATCCCCGTTAGGTCCTGGAAGCCTCTCATTTCCAGGACGTCTGTGACCCTCCAGTGACTATCTCCAGTTCCTCATCTCCCAACCCCAACCCCGCTTTTATTGGATTTCCTGGCCCTCTGTACCTCTTTTCTGTCTTCTCTTGAATACCAGAACAAAAGCTCTTCTCAGCATTGATGCAATTTTTTCTTATGAATTAATAGATTGAATTTGTTAATATAATCTTTAGAAATTTGCATCAATGCCCATGAAAATCTTAACTCATAACTATTTATTATTGTGTCTTTGACATTTTTTAAAACCCTTTTATGGCATCTCTTTAAAAAAAAACTCAGGTATGTCCTCATCTCTTAAGGAATGTTTGCAATATTGCTACTGTATCTTTCTTAAATTCACCCAGTAAAATATAGTCTTGAAATATTAGATTTTAATCAAGAAATCAACCTTTGTAGAAATATACCTGTGTGCCTATAAAAACATATAATAAACTACTGGGTATTTTGAGTTATGAGTCCACTTCATTTAAATCATCATATTTGTAAATGTATGCTTGTTATTCAGTTCAGTACATTCTATTATCTGCATTTCCATTCCTAAAATCTTAGGAACTGCCGTTTCATCAGTCTTACTGGAACTTCATGAATTTGATTAGGGACTGACAATAACACTGTTGATTTTTCCTTTCCATCCTATTTTTAAAAATTTCTACTCTTCACATTTTTCTTATGTTTCCCTTAGTTTTGATGAGCTTATATTTTCTAGCTTCTTGGGTTATAAGTTTGAATAACTGATTTCATGTTTATCTTTTCTAATACATACACAGTATTCACTATCACTACAATTAAGGTAGAAGTTAAAAACTTTGCTGATCTTAGTCATAACAGTACATAGAATATTAAATTGTAAGAAGCGCATTTAATTTTACAAAAGTACACATCCTAATGGCAAATTCTCTTATTTTTTTATTAAAAGTATGTTTAAATTATGATATATAGAATAATTTGTGTAAAACTATCATTTATTATTTTCTTCCAATAGTTTAAAAAATGTCAGTTCACTGTCTTCTAGTTTCCTTCATTGCTCCTGAAAAAAAAATGTTTTAGTCTTCTTTTTTTCTTTTTAAGATATGGATTTTAATATTAATCCTTGCACTTGTTTTTCAATGGATTTCACGACTGTGTTTATCATCGAACTTCCCAGATTTGTTGAATCTGCGAATTGGCATCTTTCACCAATGTTGGCAAATACGATGAACTCACCTTCTTCTCTCTTTTCCTGGTGGGGACATCATGTGTGTTAGAGCTCTGTGTCATTCTGCACCTCTCCTCTCCACTTATGTTTTCCTGTAACTATTTCTATATCCTTGACTTCTATATTCTCCCCACCCTTTCCTTTAACTCACTTTCCCACTGTCAAATCCATCCAATTTGTAATATGGGAGATTATATCTTGTTAGTTCTAGACTGTACATTTATGTTTTAAATCAAACATAATTCTCCACACCTTCACCTGGGGGTTCCTGGTTCCGGAGGGTGTTTCACAATGATCTCCTAGCTGAGGACAGAGTGAGAGCAGGGAGGGTCTGCTATCATCTCTGCCACTGCATCTGCCCGAGTCTCCACTGTCCGTTGGTCTCTGGCCAGGCCTGGTGTGAAAGGTCTGGGCCAAAGGGTACAGAGTGCAAGCAGGGAGGAGAGATTGACTGCCCCAACTGCTGCCTCTGCCCGAGTCTCCTCTGTCGCTGATCGGTCACTCCCAGGTGCTGTACCTGTCTCTCAGCACTGAACCGGCCGGGCTAGGCCAATAGGAAGCAGGCTAGCTGGCAAGGAAGCAGTTTGGTGCCCCAGGAAGGTTCCGGGAGAGCAGATCTCTCCCCAAGTGTTACAGCTCTAGTGTTACAGCTCTTGTGACAGAAACTCTAGGACACCAGGATGATTCTCGAACACACCTTTACTTCTCCAGAATAGAGCCCTTATATACAGTTTCAGGGTGGATTAGGGTCTGGCAGCAAATAACGCCTATTGACTTGGTCTGAGAACTTGGAGATACCTCATCTCCATGTGGGAGAGCCTGAGGCACTGTTCTTCGTGAGTGATGGTCATAGACCTCTCTTTGGGAGGGGCTGTGGAGGGCCGAAGCTAAATGAAAAGAACCAGGGCCTGGGGGCAAAAGCCAAACACCTGCTGTCCAGATAATGGTCTGGGGTTCAAGACTCACTCAACTAGGTTCCCAGCTGCTTCTCCCAGCCCAGCACCCCACAACTCCCCTTTTTCTTTTATAAAGGAGAGGTGTCATCAGAATAAGTGTCTCCTACGTTGGGAACAGTTTGATACCGAACCAAGACCAGATTGGTAGTTACCTTTGCAATGCTACTTATCTGTTGCTTTAGAAAGGATGTTTCCATGTTCTCTGATAGTAATATGAGCCATGGACATTGACACTAATCCCTGTCGCTGAGTACATGTGGACCCAGATATGACCCTCCATGGCAGCTTAGGCTGGGACCTCACCTTGGCCCCAGGCAGTGGAGCTGGCCACTCACAACAGGTTACCCCTCTCCTCTGTAGAGTCTCCAGTTCCATCTCTCCTCATAATGCTCAGGCTGCTCCATCTGTCCACCACATACTCACATTGTAGTTAGTGGCTCCAACTGCAGGCTGGTCTCATGACTGGCAGGCCCTTGGGTGACATCCTCCCTCTATGCTGTGTAGCAGCAAGCAGATGTCTATGGTCCACCTGTGATGTGCACTGTGGGGTCTTGGGTGTCATGGAGGTCCTCAAGTCTCTGACTTCTTCCTCCTGTGTTTCACTGCATGGTAGTAGGCAGAGTTCTGTATGTCTATGGCCTGCCTGTGCCATAATGCAGGGGGCAAATCTGTGGGTGTCTTTCTCCTCCCATACCACATGGCATGGCAGAACACAGATCTCTATCTTTCTTCCTCCTCCCTTACTGTGCTGCCTGGATTTGATTTGATTTATGTGTCTTAGGCATAACAAACCAGGCCTCAAGTTAGGATGAACAGAGGACAGTCATTTGCTCTTCCCTTGACTAATATAAGAACAATAGCACCAATAAGGTATCTCTTTGCCCATTGCCAGTGGCTAATGAAAAGTCTTAATTAAGTTACTCCACAAAAATAATTTATAGACTCAAAAAGAATCTATTTACCTATTCGATTAAGTGTTACTACTGAAGTGAGATGTTACACTAGACTAACTGTACTGGTTACGATAGACTAAGTTATACTCAGAGCTCTAAAACATACAGACCATGTCCATTTGGGGCAAATGTATTCTACATGTGTTCCTTCAGCATCCAGGATAGGTTAGGCTACATGTCTATGCTGCTGGACTAGTCTTCAGTCAACTTTACATGTGGGGCTGGTGAGACATAAAGAAATAAACCAGATAATGCCCTTTTCCTCTAAGGTTTCCCTTGAAAGTGGCATGTAGCATGTCTCACATTCTATAGCCAAGTGTATTTATGTAGGCACACTTAATTTTCGAAGGACAGGAAAGATAATGTTATTTCCCAGAAGGAAAACCCTGAATACTTAGTGAATAACACTAAATACTACTACATTGAACCTGAATTCATGAGACTCCATCTAAATCCAGTAGATGCTGAAGACTGGTTTCATTAGACATTTATCCTAAAGACATTTAGACTTATTCTGTGTGTGTAGTAAATTAGTCCCTCACAGGCATGACTATGAGCTCAGGTGTGGTAGCCAAGTTTAAAGGGACAGGTGATTAGACAACCAGCCAGAATGTTTCACTGTTGGGGAAGGAAGGACAGATACTGGAAGTGGGACAAGAAATAAGTCAATGTAATGGGAACACTGCGACACTGCAAAAGAAGACAGCCTGAAAACCAGCTTTAACCCATAATGTGACAAGTTACGGGCTAATATCTGCCAAGAGCCTTTGTTTCCCTTGCTAAAAGATACAGAACCAAAGGGATATGTTGTGTGTATCACCTTGTGAATCATAAGCACAGTGTAAGTCTCATAAAAGAATAAAAGATACTCTGAGCATTGTGCTAGGTTAGACTATGCCCATATTTAAATGACTCTCTGCTTCCGTCTCAGAAACTAGAATTGTTTGACATTGTACCAACTCATATCATTTTTTTTTAAAATGTAGGTTGGCAATTCTGCTTCTAAAATGAGAAAATGTGACAACAAGAAAATGTTTTATTACACTTCACAGAATCATTTCACATTGTGGTACCCGGAGCTTGTGTCACTTCCCATCACCGAACAGAGAAGAAGGCACTAAGCAACCAAGTGAATACTAATGAACAGAATGGAAAAAGAATACTGAGCAGGAAATGACCCAAGGAGGAAATAAAGTTTCTGTGGAGGAAGGGAAAGGGGGAAAAATACAAAAGAAAAATGCATCACACTGCATTTCTACATCGCTGTTTAACGGTATTTGCAACTTGCTTCCTTGCTTTAGCTCCACATTTTCAGTATCTGGGGGTAAGCTTCAAGCTTTCCTCTCCTTTCTCCTTTGTTCTCTTCCTCCCTCTTTGCTTTCTATGCTTCTGTACTGTAGCTGCCATATGCAAGGCAGAGTGGTAGTATTGAAGATATGGGTGTGTTCAGAACATTTGCCCCTGGAAGGGCAGCAGTGAAGTGTAAACACTACCAGATGTTTGAATGGGATGCTTCCATACAGGAAAAGGAAAGTAACTGTGTTTATGCAAGTCAGGAAAGGGTAAGAGAGATGATGGTAGCTTTTTAAAACTTGGGGCAAGTGCATTTGTCTGCTAAACCATCTTGCCAACCTGGAGACTATCTGAGTTGAATTTCTTGTATAGGAAAAGAGGAAAAAAAATCCAATTAGAGGAAACCACCTGTGCTAAAGCTGTGTACCATGAATACTGGCAAGGTTTAGGTCTTGTTTGAGTGTGTTTTAGAGGCTGGTTATCAGTATGGTAAGGCTAACAGGTGGTATGAAACATATAGTGGCTTGTGCCTATTTGGACTTTGAGGGCCATGCCCTTTGAAGTAAATGGTGTGGTTTTATGAAAGTTTCAGTTTTCAAAGTGAGCAAGCCTGACTCTGCTCCTGTTTGTTTCTGGTTTCCTGTGTGATCATGCTTTCTCCCTTTCAAATGTATTCCTATTATTATGCAATTTGCTATAAAGCCCTAACCAGATCAAGCATGTGTCATGTATGGGTACTGACGTGATAAGCTAAAGATTACACAGTATAGGGGATAGGAGAGCAGGAGAGGAAGGCACATGAGGAGGGAATAACAAATACTAATGACCTTTTGAAACAATCCTATGGAAAGCTAATGCTCTAGTAGCTTCCTGAGATATGTGTATACATAAACATTTAAATGGTGTTACTCTACAAAGGGGCAACAATTCCTCGCTCAGAAACTATAGGCTGTTTAACAAAAAGCTCAATATCAGATATGTTAGTTTTGGTCATCCAGTGCCCATAAACGAGTGGTTCTTAACTTGTCGGTCATAATGTTTTTGGGGAGTTGGTCAAACAATCCTTTATCACAGGTGTTGCATATTAGATATCCTGCTCACCAGATATTTATATTATGATTCATTACTTATGAAGTAGCAATGCAAACAATTTTATGGTTGTGGGTCACCACAACATTAGAAAATGTATTAAAGTCATAGGAAGGCTAAGAACCATGGCCATAGATCCTCCAAACAACGCAGGCTATTGTTATTGTCCTTGATTATCTTTCTAAAGCTTAACAGCAAAACCTTGTTGCTGAAGCTACCTCATATTTAAGTCATACTACATGGAAAAAAATCAAACAGATAGCAACCTCAAAATTTTATACCTACTGGTTAGCTTTCATAATGTTGCAAATGACTATATACGCTACAGGAAGAAAAAGCAGTAAACAGTCTTACCCACCTGTGTCTGAGTTACACTATCAATTGGTCCAGTAAGTTATGCCCACGGATGCAATAGTGACATGAATATTGCAAGAGTTACTAAATCACTTCCTGATTGAATTTAAAGTCCACCCCACAAGATGAGACGCATTCCTTGTCTGCATCAAGAACTCATGGTTGTGTAGGTCATAGGCCATAGGGGACAACTGATTTAGTTAGGGGTTCTATGTTGCAATGGAACCATGAACAAAAGGCAACTTGGGGAAGAATGGGTTGATTGTGCTTGCACTTCCAGGATGTGGTCCCATCACTGAAAAAATGCCAGTGCAGAAACCTGAAGGCAGGAGCTGATGTAGACGTAGTATAAGAGTGCTGCTTACTGGTTTGCTCCACATGACTTGCTCAGGCAAGTTTCTTATAGAACCCAGAACCACTATCCCAGGGCTGGCACCACCCACAGTAATCTGGGCCCTTTCACATTAATTACTTATTAAGAAAATGTTCTGCAGGCTTACCCACAGCCAAATCTTATTTTCTCAATTGAAGTTTCTTCCTCTCTAATGACTATAGTTTGTGTCCAGTTGACATAAATCTAGCCAGTAAAACAACCTACTTCTGTTGCTAAACAGACATAGTATTAAACTGACTCCTAATGACTTATTGTTATCTGCATATATTAGTGCATCTCTTGACTGTTAACAGAGAATTTTTTTGTTTGTTTTGTTTTAGGCAGTAGGTGGTGCTACACATACTGACCCATAATTAGTCAATGTGCAGAGAGAAGAAACAGTGCTCAGCCTTAAAATGTAAATCTATACCACTAGCCCTCTTCCCAAGGCTCCTCAATCGCTACAAGAGGGGTAGAAAACTTTGTAAGAATAAGAGGTAGTGAAGGATGATATGAAACACTGTTTTTCAGACATGGTAATTATTACCCAGATAAACTCACAGTGGCATCTCTATGCACAAATCCAGAGAACCAAAACTCTAGCATGGATGGGTTAGGCATGCTCAAAGTTTCAGCACTAGATGGGAAGCTACCGGAAATCAGTGGTTGCTAGGGGAGGGAGAATCATTTTTCTTCAGACTGCCCATGCTCTAATGGGTAGTCCTACATCCATGCACACACTAACAGCACTAATAGACCTCAGTGAGTTTAAAAAATATATAAAACAAAACAAAATAAGCCATGAGGAAAAATGCTGGTGGAGACATGGTTGGATTATGCATTATGAAATTCTCAAACAACAAGAAACTCACAAGGCAGATGGCCCTTTCAGAATGAAACTGAAGGTTGACCTCTGGCTTTGACATGCCTACACATACATATGCACATATATCCTCACATGCACATATGCATAGCCCCATACACATTCTCTAAATGTGTATAACAGTCACAAATCGAAAAAATATTATTTATTTTTTAGGTTTATTGTGACTGACTATATTAATCTATATGTTGTTATCTGAAATTATTCTCTTCACATTCAGAGTTTGGCTCAAGTGCAAGCTCAAAATTACTTTCACATAACTTTAAGTTTCCTGATTTTTCAAGTAATTTTTTAACAGTCTTGGCCCCTGTTAAAGAACCTGGTCTACACATCCAGCATCTTAACTTTAAAGCATTTGTTGGATTTATGCTTGACTTTCTTGTAATCATCACAAACATGCAGACACACAGAATGCCTTTGAGGTTTTTCCATTGTGTATCCCAGTGCTGAAAGCTTTAAAATTGAATAGAGCTGTCATGCATTTCATTTCTCTTCCCCATGCCATTTCAACATTGCCAAGGACCTGAAGTCATGAGCAAGCCAACTTCTTGTAATCAAAGAAACAAAGGTAATAATAGTTCAATGATGTTACCTTTTAAAAATGAATACAATTTTATGTCATTATGATAATAAAGAACTTTTAAAGAAAAGGGAAAAGTATGATCATATTCTAGAAAGCTTTAGCACACTGAAAACATTTTAGTCTTTATAGCTTCATACTCTGTAAGCAATATATACTTTTCCCCATACATACATCATACATTATGTAGACTTTATAGAGTGATATGCTCAAGATAAAGTTACATTTAGTGTCAACTGCAGCTCTGGGGTCATTTTTTTTTTTACTTTAAAACCATACTCTTGACTAACTAGATTACTAAAATTATACTACGAATCCACTATCCATAAAAATAGATAGAAATCGGTAAATTAGCAATGCCTTTTGAGTGAAATAGCTAACTACTGTCTGTAGATTCTTCATCTCTAGAACATTGAGGTTCTGTGAATGAGCAAGCAAAAAACCAAATTTGTTTTGAAGCCAAATTTGTTTTGTGAGTAGCAAGAAAGTGCATGAGTGTGATGCTGTAAATTGAATAGAGCCATGAGGCAGAGCACAGTGCTTTAGGGTAATGGGAAACAATTAACTGTGTTTCTTGTCTTTATAAGCCATTTGTTTAGTTCACTATTGTCCTGCTCATATTAAATAGTTACTACTTAGCAATTGAATTTCTTTTTTTAAAGACATATTTTATTTTCAATCGTGTGTGTGTGTGTGTGTGTGTGTGTGTGTGTGTGTTGTGTTGTGTTGTTTTGCATGTGACCACATGTGTTAGGGTGTGCTCAGAGTCTAGAGGTATAAGAAGTCCCTGCAGCTGCAGTTACAAGAGGTTGTGAGCTTCCTGGTATAGGTGCTGGAACTGAACCCCAGTCCTCTGGAAGAGTAATGGCCTCATCCAATGAGCCATCACCTCTCAAGCCCAGAAACTGATTTGTAAAGGCTTAGATTCTGGCTTACACAATAGATTTAGAAAGATACTTGGCTACTCGATTCACAGGCTGCGCCGTACCAATCCAGTCATGAGAAAACAAAAAGGCTCCAACATGTGGGAATAAAACTTCTGAGGTGAACTGATATTTTCCCTTGAGATATAAGAAATTTTTCTCCTTTAGAAATCAGGTTTGGAGCACGCCCTGAAGTTAAGTTCTAGAGAAACAAAGAAACCAGCCTTGTTTTTGTTTGGGTGATTGTGTAGGAGTTCAGTGAAGTCAGTTAACAACCTTAGGGGCGTCTTCAATTGTGTTCATGGATAATTTGTCCCATGTAACCCTGGCTGAGTTCTAGATATCTGCAGCAACACTACAGTGTGGAAAGGTGGTCCAAGACTATCCAAAAGGCTAAGTGAAACCTGAGACAAAGCAGTGCCTTCGGCAATTCATTTGTCTCTAAGTCAAGACATTTGATAGACGATTAGGGTGTCTGGAGAGGAGGCAGAAGAGCTCGATGGAAACTCATGAATGACAGAGCTGGAAATTCTGAACTTTTTCAGTCTTGAGGTCAATGGGGCTTTCAATCTAAAACTTGAGGTGGCTACTTCAGGCATAAGATGGAAATAGATGTCAACAGAGACTGAATCATTTCCTCATGAAGGCTAGCTTCTCTTGGTAGCCACTATATGATCTGCACAAGTAGAGGGATATGCTGTCTGGTGAAAGATATGACCCTTCAATAAGTATCATTTTTTAATATACTTAATCTCTGATATGCCTCACAAAATAATGGAAAATTTTAGTGATCAAGAGAAAAAAAGTATGGAAAACAGTAAACTTAACAATAGATGAGATGATCAAGATTCCAGTATATCAGGCAAGGCACTCAAAATACCGATGGTCATACGGCTTGGGCAAATCACAGAGGATGGAAAGAGTAGGTAAAGGTGGGGAGAATTATGCTTGATTTAAAACATAAATGTACAGTCTAGAACTAACAAGATATAATCTCCTATATTAAAAATTGGATGGATTTGACAATGGGAAAGTGAGTTAAAGGAAAAGGTGGGGAGAATATAGAAGTCAAGGATATAGAAATAGTTACAGGACAACATGAGTGGAGAGGAGAGGTGCAGAATAACACAGAGCTCTAACACACATGTAATGATGTCCCCACCAGGAAAAGAAAGAAGAAGGTGAGATCATAGTATTTGCTAACATTGGTGAAAGATGCCAATTCACAGATTCAACAATCTGGGAAGTTTGATGATAAACACAGACAGTGATACCAAAGTATTTCATGAAATCCTTTCAAAACCAAGGGCAATTGTTAGGCTTTGGCATGAGCATGGATGTGAGTCCTGTTGGGTTGACTTGTGTGTCCCGTGGTGTCTGTTGCCCCAAGGGACTGGGCTGCAGCTCAGGGAGGCAGGGACACAGGAATTTGACCGGGTTCACTCCAGGCCAGCACCGGGCGGACGCCTGACTGAGAAGCTGCAGGACTCCACTCTGGGGATGGAGAGAACACAATCTGGGGTCCTGTGGGAGCTGGAGCTCTTGGGTTTGGGGTCCCTGGGCCAAGGTGGCCAGGAACCAACTAGTTCTCAGGGAAGGGGCTCTTGGTCTTGGCAACTCTCTTGGCTGGGTCATGACTAGCTCGGCTTGCTAGCTTGAGTTTGTGGCCTCTATTGCTGGAAGGGTAGAGAGGTCTTGGCAATAGACTTGACTGAAGCTCTGTAGTTGAAGACCTTCTCTACGGTTCTCCATGGCCGGCCCTAAAGAAGAGAGATAGTCCATGATCTTAAAATGTTTATTGTCATGTCAGAAAATGGATGAAGCTATACCTCGTATTCTCAGAGCAGGCCTGAGGTTAAATACCTTTAGCAAGAAGGGTCTGGGAAGGAATTCTTAATTTGCTATGCCCTCTGGCCTTTAGGTATCTTATGAATATGGAGATGTCTTGAGGCTCTGTGGCATGTGTCATACCCTTTACCTATGCTATGTGACCGATGGCCATAAACCTCTCTGTGGAAGGAGCTGTAGCTATGTGAAAGGAGCCAGGGGCCCAGGAGCAAGGCTGAACTTCTACCATCTCTGGAGGGTAAGGGTCTCTAGGGTGCAAGGCCTACTGGACCAGGTACTCAACTGCCTCTCACAGCCCCACAGGCAAGGATTAATATTAAAATCCACATCTTAAAAAGAAAAAAGAAGACTAAAACAAAATTTTTAAGAGAAATGAAGAAGGCTAAAAGACAAATTATTGTATCTCTCATAATGCGAAGATACTTTTAATCAAAGAACAATATAAGAGAATTTGGCATTAGGATATGTACCTTTGTAAAATTAAATGAACTTCCTCCAATTCTATGCTCTGTGTTCTGTTTTAACTCAAGGTCATGAGAGCAGGAGAGCTGGCCCTGCCTCCTGCTGATGGTGGCACTGGGTAGCCTAGCCAGAACAATGCCTTTACAAAGAGGAAATCAAAAGACATGTGGAGTGAATGGTTGAGAATTCTTAAACAATTTCCAGTTCTGTATAGGACTGCCACTCCAATCCACCCACACATCCAAATCATGTCCACATGTGTATCTTTGTATCTCAGAAGGTCATGAGGACTGTTTGCATACAGTGATGGATAGAGCTTAGCTAAAATCTTCTAAATTTAATATCTGTACTGTAATTTTCATCTGGAATCAACTCCAGAGTTTCAGGATTGAATTTCAAAGATGAGATTTGAACAAAGACTGGACATGGAGATAGTGCTTCATCCCTCCCTTAAGTCAGAATCAACTGAACTCAACCACAGGCATCATGTTCAATACAAGATCTCTCACACTGACCCCAAACTTAACCAGTTAGACTGAATTCACATTCAAACTGTTCCATCTGCTCTTCTCCACCATTGTTGGAAATACACAGCAAAGCTTATGTATAGTAAATTAAGAAATACATTTTAGTCAATAGAAGTGAACAAAATTTTTTAACATCTTCTAAGTGAAATACATTCAAATAAGATGAGCCTGACCAAATAATGCCATCTTTGGGCTTAATAAGAATATAAAACTGAATATGATTCAGTAAGTTATGCTAAATTTCTACTTTACTAATAAACAGCAATACCTCACTGTCAATGGCTGACCTATATTGTCCAATTTCGACACACTTTATCACATGTGATTCTTTACAATTGAGAGAAAAGAAACAGTATCAAAGAGGAGAGTGTTCTTAAGAAGGAATGAGTCATTAATAGTATACTATAACTCCATGTTCAGAGTCAATGTATTACTTAAATGGTAATATCTTAATATGTACATTTTAGCTATGATGTTTTGTGTAGGTTTTTTGGATATGGTAATAAGCTTATAAATTAAAGTTAAGGGAAAATATATTAATCTATAATTATACCCAATAATATAAAACCAAAATGATGTGCATATCAAGATCACAATACAAATTGAAAAACCCTGGGTGATAGAATATACTTGAGGAGACCATAGAATGAAGACATTATGGCACACAAAGCCACAGAAATTATTCATAGTACCTCTGCAGCACATTTCCCTCCTCAGTCACTAGAAATATACTATTTCCATACACTGAGGGAGAGAGGATCAAACCACATTCATCACACCTTGCCAAGAAACTGCTCTGTAGAGTCTGTTTGCAGCCACATGTCAGCTGCCTGTGTGGGCGGCAAACGTCAGGTTTGCTAGTTTTCAAAGAGGAGGTTGGACCTTCATAAGCTTCAGCAGGACTTCCTAGCTCTGTGGAGAGTCTGCTGTTCCTCAGGAGGCCACTTCCTTTCTTTTCCCTGATCTACTCAGGGGTAAAACACTAGAACAAGGAGAGGTTGGGGCTTGTGTATGTGGAATAGGGAAAGTTCTTGAAAATATGCTCTCAGGAGAAAAGAAACAGCTTGTCAATTCCAATAACTGCAACCCGCCACATATCTGTTAATTGAAGTTTGAAATAGACAAGAAGAGCTGAAAGAGGACGTGAGAGGAAATGATGAAAAGGATGAGGAAGGAGGAAGGTCAGGAGAGGGTAAAGAGGGAACTTCAAAGTTTGGCTACTTAGACATTCACAAAACAAGACACCATAAAAAGACCATAAGTCTTATACCCAAGTGTTCTGTATTGCTCAGTATCTGGTCGGCTTTGCTGCTGCATGTCCCACACAATAGCACAACTCCTCTAAGTGTAGGATCTTATCAGAGAAGCTGTCCTCCCTGCAGTAACTGAGGACAGACTTGCAGGGCCCTATTCTTGGGCTACACAGTCTGAAATATCTTCAGTAACTGTAGACTGAAGTGCGAGAGAACAGGAGCTGGGACACCAGTGTGTGTTTGCGGGAGAGAGGGCTGTGTGTTATTTTGCTCACATGTCATTGGCTCCCTCCTGTCACTCTTAGGCAATGTCCAGGTTCAAGGAAAATAGGACGAGTCCTCACCATCTGAAGCCCTAACATCAAGTTCTGCGTCTGTGAATCCTCCGTTTTCCAAGAAGCACATTACAACACTCATTAGTCTTGGTTTCCTCCTCTGGATGCCAGTCTCTGTTCCAAATGAAAGAAGGAACAAAGCGGTGTAGAGGATTTCTTTATTCTGAAGAATCTGAAAATGGAATTACCTCTCTAACTGCTTGTAAGACAAGAGTAACCAATAATACACCATACTGGACATAATATAAAAGATATTAAATAGGCTCTTAATGATTGATAATTATACTCAAAAAGCAGTGCATCTCTCAACCTCACTATAGAAGCTTCTTTTGCAGTAGATGGCAATTAGTGAGAGACATATAGCTGGACAAAGTCCAGTGAGTTAGAGACTACGGAAAGTTTGTTATGGTTTCTATATGCTTGGCTCAGGAAGTAGTACTTTTAAAAGGTGTGGCCCTGTTGGAGTAGGTGTGTCACTGTGGGTGTGGGTTTTAAGACCCTTATCCTAACTGCCTGGAAGCCAGTATTCTGCTAGGAGCCTTCAGATGAAGGTGTAGAACTCTCAGTTCCTCCTGCACCATGCCTGCTTGAGTGCCACCATGTTTTTACCTTGATGACAATGGACTTAACCTCAGAATCTGTAAGCCAGCCTCAGTTAAGTGTTATCCTTTATAAGACTTATATTGGTCATGGTGTCTGTTCACAGCAGGAAAACTCTAACTAGGGCAATACTTAAATGAGGCATCTGTATCATGCCCTCTTCTATCAAGGCTCAGGGATCACTATGGAAAAGTGGGCAGAAAGATTGTAAGAGCCAAGGGGTGGATGACAGCAAAGAAAAACCACACAGGGCACAAATGAACTCACAGCAGTTGTAACAACATTCACAAGCCTTCTGCAAGCTCAAGTCAGATGAAAATCCCAGCATAGAACAAGAGGGCATGAAGTTCCACCCCTGATTGGGGAGTTATGGCAACCGGATAGCTGCTGGGGGGGGGGGTCATTTTTCTTTATGGGTGTGACTCCTTGAAAGTCAGCCAAGCTCCAGCAAATGGTCCCGCACCCACGAGTACAGCAAAATTTGAACATGATGTTTGTTTTTAAAGAAAAGAGGATATGAAGTTCAGTGGATAGGGAGGGGAGTTAGATCTGAGGGAATTTGATTAATATGACCAAATTCATGAAGTTCTCAAACAATTAATAAAAACATTGTTTGAAAAGTTAGTAACAACAGAACTTTCCACTGATCATCTCCTCCAGCAGAAACATCAATTTGAACTGTCCATGGGTGAGCTAAGGAAACTTAGAGATACTGGCACTTGAGTATAGTGCAGAAAATTAATAAATGAAAAAATTAAAGAGAGTTGTAAGAGTTTTGGCTGGATAGATTTCTTGCCACTTCTCTTGAAACCCCAGGCAGCACAGCCACTGAGTGGAGGGCAGGGGTTATCTTCTAGGGGAACAAGAAGAGGGAATTGGGTTTTAACAGTGGCTTAGCCCCTAGGTGATGGTTAGAATTAATCATCAACTTAACAAGATTTAGTATCACCATGGAAACCGTTTTTAGACATGTTAGTGAAGATTACCTCAATTAAGTTAATTTGGGTGCAAAGGCACCCTAAATGCCCTGAGGTCCCATTTTGTGGGCTGAGTTCCCAGACTGAATAAAAAGAAGAAAGGTAAACACAAGCACCCAGCACTGTGTACTTCTTGACATTAGATGCAATGTTTCATCCTGTTTTAGCCTTCATGCCTTTCCTGCTGTGATATATTGTGTGTTCTGGAGCTGTAATCCAAAATCAACCCATTCATCCTTCCTTCAGTTGCTTCTGTCAGATATTTTACCACAACAACAACAAAACTGACACACCTAGACACTGGGCTACCTCAGGACAACAGTTTCACAGAACACCCTTAGCCACAGTCTCTAGATTGCTCTCCAGTGTCCACGTTTTCATGCCCGTTCCAATCTCACTAAGAAGACCATGGTCCCATGGTCTCTAGGCTTGTCCTGTAGTCTCATTACTCATGCCAACCCCAGTGTCCCCACAGACATTACAGCATGGCCATCTGGATAGCCTCATGGTTAAGACATTCCAGATGCCAGATGCCCCTACCCAATTGACAATGCAGTTCTGGACATGTCCTAATTACCAGCCTGGTACATGCAACCCCAGAACTTCTCACACAGATCAAGGCTAGGCCTTTTCCAGCACCAAGCCCCTCTCATGGCTCTAGACTCTAGTCTTGACCCACAGACCAAGACTCAGGATGCTCCAAAACATCAGGCCTCAGCTTCAGACAGTTGATCCTACAACTGGACAGCCTTGAATGTCTTATTCTACACTTTAACTGCTCTGTGTCTCTGCTCTAGAAAACTCAAATCCAGGGTCTAATACCAACAGGATCAACTCCAATGCCTCTAGAGACTGAGGCTCTAAAATTGTTTTGTAAACCTAGGTTCCAGAATGGCCCCTGAAGCTCAACTATTACTCCTATGCCAGAACGAAGTCATATGCAATGGTCCTAAGCCCCAGGCCAGCCTTCATGAATCCAGACAGTCACTAGGTACCTGAGCTGTATGTAGGCTACCTCTAAAACATTACCCAGCTTGTACATCTTTGGCCTCTAGTAATTTTAACCTCTTCAAATAGACCCAGCGCCAAGATTTACTGGAAAGACTGTTTTTAGACTTCCCCTGTGGCCTAGGCTGGAAAAGCTTGAAAGAACACAGATGATTAAATAAAATCAAAGATGATACAACAACAACAACAACAAAAGACATACAAAAAAAAAGAAATGAAAGAACAGAACAGAATAAAAACTCAACAGCCAAGAGAGGAAGTCAGCTCAGTGTTCCTACCCACAAACAGAAGGAGAGATAAAGAAACTAAGATAGACCTACAGCAATTGCAGGGCAGAGGCAGAAATTAGAGTTAGCTAGGGTACATTTTCCACTTACTTGAGGGTTCTAAAAACCCCTAGGTAAGACCACATCTTAGCCCAACTTCTCTCTTGTGAGTGGCAGATATCACTTACCTCTTACTACAACAGATGTTGGTTACTGACCACACCTAGATTAGCAATGGCTAAGCATTTGTTGGTTTCCTCACCTCTTTCAAATCCACTAAAACCTAACCTGGGGGCTCAACTTGTATTTGTCCTTATTTTGGTTTGTGGACACATCTGGGTTCTCCCCCATGAATGGGCTCTAGGTGAAACCAGTTCACTCTGTGGTAATTCAATGCCAGGAGGAGCCACACCTCAGTGCTTCTGGTGGGTGTGGGAGGAAGGAGGTTGAATGGCCGTGTAGGGGGTGAGGGTTCTTCTGTACAGAGCAGAATGCAGCCTTCAGCACAGAAGTTAGAAGCCAGACTTCAGAATAGAGATGCAAAGGCTGCCAAGTGCCAAACTACTTAGCAAAATGACATGCCAGCCTCTCAGGCTGCCAGCATGACTGCTGGCAAGTATGGGGACTTACAGAGTGAGGGTGACTGTGCAGAGTCATGATGTCCTGGAGAGAGGGCAAAGCAGGCCAGGCACTGAGAGGAAGGGAGGGCCCAGGAATGTGTCTCTCAATAGCGTGTTTGAAAGTAAGCAGCTATTTTCTCGTGTCACATGTGAGACTCAGCTTGTGTCTGAGAAGAAGCAGAGAGACAAAGAGGAAACAGAAAACTAGAGAAGCAAATAACTGGGCAAAGCAGGTACCTCTTTGGGAGTGCACAGTATGGAGACTATGCATCAGTTTGTTAGTTTAGGCAGTTACTTGTCTGGAATCTGTTCAGGTTCCCAAGGCCTTGTATCAGGAAAATGTGAACCATTGAACCTGACATGTGGAAAGTGGACTGCTACGGTATGACCTGAGACAGAGGGAATCCTCAGATTCCTAACTGAGGACCTTCACATGGGGTCACTCAGGTGACTTTGTGACTGACCACTTAATAGGACATATCTACAACTGGACTGGAACGAACTATAAGGGGAGTCAGCAAAGATCTGTTTGTTTTGGGGTTTGTTGGTTAGTTCTCCCCCCTTCCCCCCCACCCCACCCCCGTGTGTGTGTGTGTGTGTGTGTGTGTGTGTGTGTGTGTGTGTGCATGTATTTTAAACAGGATCTCATGTAGCTGAGGCTGGCTTCAAACTAGCTATGTGGTTGAGGATTATCCTGAGCTTTTGATCCCCCTGCCTCCACTTCCCTTTGCTGGGATTACAGACACGAGCCACCATGTGATTTTAAATGAAGCTGATGACAGAAACCAGGGCCAGGGCTTTGCACATGTCAGGCAAACATGCCAACTTTTTCCATCTCCCTCAATGCCAGTAATGTTTTCAGCCATCAGCGATAGATGAGAAATTCCTCTTTGGCAAATGAGAGTGTTTTTACCCAACAGTCCTCCGGTCTACCAGAAAGCATTTTTAGCACCATCCTTTTATTCAAGAAAAACTCCTAATGGAAAGTCACATAAGAACTCATGCCAGACAGCGTGGAGGTGAAGAGTGCTTACTGATCTTGCAGAAGACAAGGGTTTGCTTCCCAGTACCCATATCAGGCAACTCACAACTATCTATAATTCCAGTTATAGGGTGTTTGACATCCTCTTGCCCTGCACACACACAGTGCACATAAATTCACGCAGACACACACACACACAAATACAAAATAAATATTTAAGAGTTCCAACCAGATACTAGATGCTTTGGCTCCAAGGACAACCTTTCATCTTTATATTGATTCCTCAGTATTTTTCCAAGCAACAGGAACAGTGTTGAATGGAGCTGTTAAAGACTGATGATTTTGCTGAGCAGGCATAAAGAAAGGTTTACTGGCAACTGGCTTTCATTCCAGGATTCATGATAAAAACTAAGAAGAGGACTCTCTTCTCTGAAACTCATTGACATCCCATGTGTAGAGCCAAGGGCTTGGGTAGAAAGAAACTTGTTCTCTTCACACACAGCTTTCTGAGAAGAGCAAGTTGAAAATAAAGAATAGTTGAACCAGTGCATATGGGTTGGCCCTTTAGCTTGAACCTTGTGAGTAAAATTTATTGAATCAGATTTTGGCTTCTTGAAGAATCTCAGCTGTATAATATTTACTATAAGTGAATGTAACTGATACCATTTGGACACATCCACAAGCTGCAGGGTGTGCGATATTGGCTGTTGGGTGAGTAAAGGTTGGAATATCATATTTCCTCACTGCTGTGTTTGGATGAGTGTTCCACAAAAGTCCATTTGTAAAGTTTGGTCTGCAGGGTTGTATACTGAGATATGCTGTGGACTTAGACAAAATGAGAGGTAGTGAGAGGTTTTTTTAGGTAATTGGGGGCATGGGGGATTATAGGACCCTGGTCTACCTACTACCTCCCTCTCTTTTCCTCCTTTCTGGATCATGATGTGAGTGGTTATCTCAGAACCAAATATTCCCTGTTGTTGTCATTCAGCACCCTCCCTAGAGGCCTAAGTAACAAAGTTACAAATCTTAGACTAAAGCCTCCAGAATCATGTGTTAAATAAAGTTTCTTTTTGTAAGTTTAACTTCCTGTCTTTAGTGACAGGGACATGAAGCTAATTAGTAGCCCAAGAGATATTAACAGAGAATGCTGAGGAAATCAATACTAACGAGATGACAACAAGTGGGGGTGCTGCAGAGGAAGGTAGGTGGGGATGCTTCAGAGGACTGACAGTGGGTAGGAATGCTGCAGATGATTGACAGTGGGTGGGGATGCTGCAGATGATTGACAGTAGGTGTGGGTGCTGCAGAGGGCAGTAGGTGTGGGTGCTGCAGAGGGCAGTAGGTGGGGATGCTGCAGAGGACTGACAGTAGGTGAGGATGCTGCAGAGTGCAGTAGTAGAGGATGCTGCAGAGGGCAGTAGGTGTGGGTGCTGCAGAGGGCAGTAGGTGTGGGTGCTGCAGAGGGCAGTA